>NC_044570.1:3974433-4045978 GCF_007565055.1 Rhinopithecus roxellana
CTTCTTTGCTTCTTCATCTCCTCCTTCTCCTCCTCCCCTGCTCCTCCTTCTCCTCCTCCTCCTCCTCCTCCTCCTTCTTCTTCTTCCTTCTTCCTTCTTCCTTCTTCCTTCTTCCTTCTTCCTTCTTCCTTCTTCCTTCTTCCTTCTTCTTCTTCTTCTTCTTCTTCTTCTTCTTCTTCTTCTTCTTCTTCTTCTTCTTCTTCTTCTTCTTCTTCTTTTCTTCGTTGCTTGTTTTTACTCAGTCACACACCCATCAATATATGGAGATCTGTTTATTTCTGGTATTTTGCAGCTACATAACAGTTCAATGTGCTCTAATTTGTGCCATCCACATCTAAGATGGATTGATGTGTAAGTTGTATTCAGTTTCACAAAATAGAGAAGCATTTCCAGTTCTCACAGGTGTTTTAAATACATTCCCTAAGTGACTTTATCTCACAATTAAATAAATATAAAACAATCATCACTATTTAATGAGAAAAAAAGATTTTATGTGAAGATTATACGTGTTAGGTCTCAGAACAATATTTCTTATGAAGTGCTCAATTTAAACCGAGAAAATGCTAATGTTCTATTTATATAAATTTCTGATGACTGTGTTTTGAATACACTTATTTTAAGTACAAAGGTTTTTTAATCAGTAAACTCACAATGGTTAAAGTGAAGTGTATATTAGTCCATGAAAATTTAATGCTTTACCATATCATATAACTTTTTCAAAGAAACATGTTACAAAAGCAATGCCGTTAAAAATGCTGACTTAAGGTATCTCTAGTTAATGACCTGTATATTGGATCACATTGTTGATGATATAAAAGTTTAAAGTGCTATTTCAAAATTGCTGTGTTAGCCTGAAAAAATGACCTTCCCAGCCTGATTAGAAGAATAATGGACAGAATGATCATTTTTGTAGCATAAGTATATTTCTTCTTCTCTCAGGTTGAGAAACAGTCAGTTACTAGGAATATCTGCCCCCAACTGGACTCTGGCCACAAAAATGACTTGTGGGACTCAAAGAAGCTGGCACTGCTAGTCACATAAATTGTGTGATCAAGCAACTCTACATAATCTGAGTCATCAGAAACAGTATTTCTAACAACTGAAAACAGCACGTGGTGATGTAGACAATGACTGTTCAAAGAGGAGAAACAAAAGTGTGAGGTAACTTTTAATTATTTATTTGTTTTTAATATTCTGATAGCAGGTACTGTTTTTCTTCCTGACATTTCAGTACTTTCATGAGATTTTGTCAGGACTGCATTTTGATGATATGGTTAGAATATCTGAGATACTATGACTGGCACATTTGTTGTCCTCACTATCTAATAACTTGAAATTTTACTTGACAATGTTTACTATATTTTCTTTGCTTTCAAAGAACAATTGATAACATCACGTTTGCATGACATGGTAAATGCAATTCAGAATTTCAAGACTAAGAACTATTTATTTTTAATAAGTGTGTTCTCATCTTGTACTTAAAATATACCATTGTTTTTTAACTTTTATCTTATCTGTGTTATGCAAGTTGTGTATTTTTTAGGATCATCTGGGTATTTTTTCTCAAATTTGGTATTTTTCTGTTAAAGAAAAAAATTGTTTTCAGGTAATGTGACATAGATCTGTTATCTACATCATTTCACAGTTACAATAAGTCTGTTAAAGTTATAAAATCACCTGGTTGAAAATAAAAAGTGTTTGGTTGATAAGACAGCAAAATGTTAAACTTTATTGACAGATCACATATTAAAGATGTAGCAATTAAGTAAGTGAATATAGAAAACTTGAATTTTGGAAAATGTTTGTAGTCAATTTGCTTATCCTTCCTTTACTTTTTGGGTAGATATTGATAAATGTTAAAGAAATAAATTAGAATATTTTAATTGTAGTAAACAGTTCTAAAATTTATACATTTCTTTTCCTCAATAGTCAGAAAGTATTTGGCTTTCAAACAGCATCTCAGCACCTATCATATATAGTTCTATTCCTTCTGCTCCTCCTCCTCCTCCTCCTCCTCCTCCTCCGCTTCCTCATCCTCCTCCTCGTCCTCCTCCTCCTTCTTCTTCTTTCTTCTTCCTTCTCATTCTGCCTTTCTAGATTTGGTAGATCACACTATGCAGGCATTATAATCTGGGTAGAGTTCCTTTTAGTAGAGTCTCCTTATGGGATGTCCATTCTTGGCTTCGAGGTCCAGTAGTGGTTTTGTTAAAAGCCACTACTAGACCAAAAGCCAGAATTTAAGTCCTAATCCTGTACCTGTTTTTTCCCCTCGGGTTTGGAACTTAAAACAGATAGAGATGGAGGACGGTACTGGCAAGAAGCAAATGAGGTAGACAGAATAGAACATTCCAATTAAGTCCCCACCTTTGTGCTTTACTGCGTGTGTTTTAGGTTATCTCCGTCGTTCACTGTGGCATACATGTCTGCCTAGTTACTTTTTCTATGGGTGAACTTCGTCAGGACATGAAGCAGATATTTTTTATTTCTGTATCAAAAACCTCAGATGCAAACCAAAGCATAGAGACATGTTGCATATGCATAAAACTACTATATTTTGCTCTCTAGCTACAAGGAAATTGTGACATTTGGAGCTTCTGTGTATGCTCTCGATCCTTCAACAGCTACTCTTAATAGCCATAGTTATTGAATGGTAATAATTCTCAATACATCACATAATTATATCATATAAACTGCAAAAATGCATTATACAGAGAAGAAAACACTGAATTCTATGAGAACAAATAAATTAGTTTTTGTATGGCATTTATGGAAGAGCACTGATTTCTTTCTTATCCTGTCTACCTGACAAGATTATAGTCTCTTTTATTACCTGTGATGTATGTTATTATTTTATTATTTCTAATGATAACTTTTCTGTGTACTCTTCCTGTGAAATAAACACTAACGCTAAACATTAAAAACAAGAATTTCTTTGAAAACACTATGAACAATTGCATATCATTTTATTAACTCAGTTTTGTCATAAATTTCATTTGACTACATTTATCATACTTTTAAAGTCAGATGATTGAATCACTGTCTTTCGACTTCTAGAATAAGGTTCATCCTCATGATGATGTATTTTCTTATTATCATAAATTTGAAGACAAACTAGCATCAAACAAGACAGAAGATTGAAAAGAGTACAATTATGTTATACTGAGAAAACTTCACATCATCTTTTGGATTTAGCTGCTTTCTGACTACAGTTCTATGTGTCGAAAATTTTTGGAAACAGCTCAGGTAAGTTATGAGTGAGTTATCATTTCATTTTTATAAAATCGTCTCTACACAAACTAAAATTTTAAAATATATCTTAAAATCCATAATGAATTTGATGTTAAATATTTAAACAATAGCAATATTATAGTGGTCTTTCCTGGTAATTTCTACTATTCTTATCCCAGTAGAAACGGGTTAAAATTGTCACAGCAAAGACAGGCCATGTATACTTTCATCTCTTAATGCATAATTAACTTCTTACTATAAGAAAATTTATACTCTCTGTATAACCAGAACATTAAAATATGGCCATTTTCTTGATTTAACAGTTCTCTAATGAAGCAAATCTCAAGGATATTATTTTATTTGTATAAATGCTACAATGTATCTCTAAAGTTTTTCCTTAAAAAGTTGACTATGGTGCTGTCATCACACATAATAAAAATCATTGTATAAGCTTGGGGAACATGGCAAAACCATGTCTCTCCACGAAAAATGCAAAATTATACTCAAGTGTGGTGGTTTGAGCCTATAGTGTCAGCCACTTGGTAAGGTAAAATGTCGTTTTATTCAATGACTTTTGGTGTTCAGTTAAAGGTCCTTCATTATTGTTTTCAAAATTAGATTACTCCATCAATGATGTCTTTTCGTTTCTAAAGTAATGCTTTCCATGAGATTATGTATAATCATCATCGCAAAGATCAGCATTACTCATCATCAAATAAGCATCTTTTCTTAACAAATGAACATTTTCATCACTGACAAGAAAGTACCCCTGTCTAGCCTTGAAAGAAAAAAAATATATGGAATACTTCTAGATACATATACAGTGTATAACTTTATGTATGTGTATACATATGCATATATATGTGTATATTTATATTATATATATGTATATTTTCAAACTTGTAATCATATAGATATTCAGCATCATACAAAAGTCACCAACCACACTAGGACCTTCTTTAGATTTGAAAAATTCAATGAGGCCAGGCACTTTCCTTCACACTGGTAGTCTTAGCACTTTGGGAAGCCAAGGAAGGAAGATTACTTGATTTCAGGAGTTAAAAACCAGCCTGAGGAATGTGGTGATATCTATTAAGATGCACAAAATCAGTTGAGTGTAATTGTCTGCACCAGTATTCCCTGCTACCTGGGACACTGAGGTGAAAACATTTCCTGAGCTGTGATTGTGTTGCTGTACTCCAACCTTAGCAGTGAAGAGAAGCGCTGCCCCGCCCCACCCTTACACAAACACACAAAGGGTAACAGCATCTTGATTTTTTTGCTTTGTTATGCTCATTTTATCAAAGCCTAATTTGTGGCATGCATGAAAATAAAACAGTGCCACACAACTTTTTACTATATACTCTAGTATATAGCTCTTTCTAGTTCCTAAAACAAGCTGCACCACTTCATAAGAACTTATTTTTCTTTCAAGAAGGTACTTCTTGGTTACTGTAGCCTTGTAGTATAGTTTGAAGTCAGGTAGCGTGACGCCTCCAGCTTTGTCCTTTTGACTTAGGATTGTCTTGGCAATGCGGGCTCTTTTTTGGTTCCATATGAACTTTAACCCAAATGTCCATCTGTGACAGACTGGATTAAGAAAATGTGGCACATATACACCATGGAATACTATGCAGCCATAAAAAAGGATGAGTTTGCGTCCTTTGTAGGGACATGGATGCAGCTGGAAACCATCATTCTTAGCAAACTATCACAAGAAGAGAAAACCAAACACCGCATGTTCTCACTCATAGGTGGGAACTGAACAATGAGATCACTTGGACTCGGGAAGGGGAACATCACACACTGGGGTCTATCATGGGGAGGGGGGAGGGGGGAGGAGGGAGGGATTGCATTGGGGAGTTATACATGATATAAATGATGAATTGATGGGTGCTGACGAGTTGATGGGTGCAGCACACCAGCATGGCATAAGTATACATATGTAACAAACCTGCACGTTATGCACATGTACCCTAGAACTTAGAGTATAATAAAAAAAAAAAAAAAAAAAAAAAAAAAAAAAAGAAGGTACTTCTTAGATATCTCAGAGGTGGAAAGAACACAAGATCTTCTGATTTCTGGGCTGCCTTGTGTTTCACTCATAGCAGCTCCCTTTCCTGTATTAATGTATCACTTGGATTTCTTTTAAATGTTTGTAGTACACCTGTAATGCAGTGACTGCCCATTATATCTCTCAGTACAAGTTTCTAGATTCCATAGCCAAGCTGTAAACCTAGGCTTGTAAGTGTAACTTGTTTATGTAATTCTTATTGACCTATTTCAGTTCCATAGCCTTATGGGTGATTAACGCTCCTTTTTCCTTGGTCAACAAGATAATTTCATTTCCTTGATCTACTCAAAACAATTTTTTTTTTTCTGAAATCTAGTCAACATTTCTGTTCTTGTTCATTCAAATTCTTTTTTTTGTTTTATTTATTTATTTTTTATTATTATTATACTTTAAGTTCTAGGGTACATGTGCATGACATGCAGGTTTGTTACATATGTATACTTGTGCCATGTTGGTGTGCTGCACCCATCAACTCATCAGCACCCATCAACTCGTCATCTACATCAGGTATAACTCCCAATGCAATCCCTCCACCCTCCAGCCTCCCAATGATAGGCCCAGGTGTGTGATGTTCCCTTTCCTGAGTCCAAGTGATCTCATTGTTCAGTTCCCACCTGTGAGTGAGAACATGTGTTGTTTGGTTTTCTGTTCCTGTGATAGTTTGCTAAGAATGATGGTTTCCAGCTGCATCCATGTCCCTACAAGGGACACAAACGCTTTCTTTTTTATGGCTACATAGTATTCCATGGTGTATATGTGCCACATTTTCTTAATCCAATCTGTCACAAATGGACACTTGGGTTGATTCCAAGTCTTTCCTATTGTGAATAGTGCTGCAATAAACATACGTGTGTGCATGTGTCTTTATGGCAGCATGATTTATAATCCTTTGGGTACATACCCAGTAATGGGATGGCTGGGTCATATGGTACATCTAGTTCTAGATCCTTGAGGAATTGCCATACTGTTTTCCATAATGGTTGAACTAGTTTATAATCCCACCAACAGTGTAAAAGTGTTCCTATTTCTCCACATCCTCTCCAGTACCTGTTGTTTCCTGACTTTTTAATGATTGCCGTTCTAACTCTTATAACACTATGAATTTCTGTCTTTGAATCTTCCACTCAATAATTTACGTGTTCATGCATCTATGTGTGATTGCTTCCAAACTATTGGCACCAGGAACCACGTTTGTGAAAGACAATTTTCTATTGTCTTCACAGGAAAATAAAACAAAACAAAACAACAATGCAAAGAATATATGTTTATAGTCTGTTTCGTTAATAATCCCTTTCGGTACAAATGTGAAAAATCTGTTATCACTTTCAATGTGGACCCTAACAAGCATCAAAATCTTCTTGGTTCTTTGGGACAGTACATCCAATGAAAGGGACAAATCCACATTGCTGTAAAATGTGATAGAAAGTATGCTTTGTTCAGTTTTCAGAAAAAAAAAAAAAAAAAGATGTAAATGAACAGAACCAGAAGACATTAGAATTGGTTGTGCTCCTCCACAAATTGGACTTCTGGTTTCTCTTTACTGTTTCAGTGGTAACAGACAGGTAGTCAAGATGATAACTGGTTTAAAGGAAAATAATGTTGACAAAACATGGTGACTGACTTGAAGAAAAATGATTCTTGTTAAATGACTAATTTTGGATATAAAATATCTCACAGATTGTTTTCATCTCTCATGAAAAATAAATTTCAATTTAATGATTGAATATTGAAGAGTTGATTGAAGAAAACTTTACATGTTTTCTACTATAGATACCTGTTGAAGTAAAAAGTGGCTTTGTCTTTTGTGGCTACAACAGATTTTAACAACCATGTATAGTTTCACAAACAGATTTCATTCTTTCGGCCTACCCATTCCATTTTGTCTCTTTGGAACTTGTTCAGAAGATGGAATGATAAAATATCTTTGAAGATGTTGTGTGTTAACTGGCATGGATGCCTTTCTTGGCCTTCATAACTTCTCACCTTCAAGCTGTCTGTACTGTTGTGAACCTTGCTGTCATTTAGATTATGGTTTATTTAGAACATCATACTGTCTGCTATTGACATCTCTCAGAATTGGAACAATTTCTTTTCACCCTTTCTCTCACTCTTAATACACACCTCTTAAACTAACTATACATAGATCTTAACATTTTTCATAAGACACTGGGACTGGCCTGGTCATAAGGGTGAAACCCCATCTCTACTAAAAATAAAAAAAATAACCAGGCCTTGTGCCAGATGCCTGCAAAATTAGCTACTGGGGAGATTGTGGCATTTGAATTCCTTGAATCTGGGAGACATAGTTTACAGTGAGCAGAAACCCTGCCATTTCACTACAGCTTAGGGAAGGGTGCGAAACTCTGTGTCACAAAGACAATAATAATAAAAATGTGAGAATTAAACTTACTAATATCTTTTAGTCTATCGACTCTTCTTTAAGTGCTATAAATATCAGCTCCTGTAATTATTGTTTATCATATATCTTCAATTTACCCACACTAAACTCTGCTTAATAGTATAAAAGAAAACATCAGAGCAGTAACACAGTCAGACAGTAGTGGCTATACGGGACCACAGAAGCATCAGTGTCAGCATCAGTAATGTTTTCTAATTTACAAGAATTAAGTGACCTTTTACACCCACAGATTCTGCAAACACAGATTTCTCAAAATGCAAACCTACCTAGTGTAAGCATTTACATTTGCTTCTTATGACAAGTAATTTCTGTTTGGCTTGTAGGATTTTTTCTTACAAGCTATCAAATGTGTTAAACCTCTTTCTTCAGTCTTCTTCCTTTTTTTTTGTAAAATCATTAGCTCTAATTTATATGAATGTGTTGCCTTTTCGGTTTAGTTATTTCAAGGTACAATATGTATGATATCTCCACCTTAGAATATTGGTTTTTAATATACGGAAATATGGAAGAGCATTTATTTATTATATTATTATTTTTTATTCATGTAGTTTGAAATATGAGTTAGTGAAGTGATGAGATAATCACAAAGATTTAATCTTAACTAACATATACTTTATTAAGAACTTGAAAAGAAAATGTTTTTGATTGCATATGTAATTTCTATTTGAAGAGGAGAATTACTTTTCTGCCTGAAGAAAATAACTTACTGTGATTAGTATACAAATTGCCTTTATATTCCTGATTACCACTGGAATTTACATCAAAAAAAAATTGTGTTCCTGCCAGTGACAGGGAAATGGCTTTGGATTTCATTCGTAGTGTACTTACAATTGGTTTGGTTGTCTTTTTTTTTTTTTTTTTTTTTTTTTTTCAATATTATGCTTTAAGTTCTAGGGTACATGTGCACAAGGTGCAGGTTTGTTACATATGTATACATGAGCCATGTTGGTGTGCTGCACCCATTAACTCATCATTTGAACTAGGTATATCTCCTAATGCTATCCCTGCCCCCTCCCCATCCCCACTATAGGACCCGGTGTGTAATGTTTCCCTTCCCGTGTCCAAGTGACCTAATTGTTCAATTCCCACCTATGAGTGAGAGCATGCTGCTATTTGGTTTTCTGCTATTGCGGTAGTTTGCTGAGAATGATGGCTTCAAGCTGCATCCATGTCCTACAAAGGACGCAAACTCATCCTTTTTTATGGCTACACAGTATTATATATTGTATATGTGCCCCATTTTCTTAATCCAGTCTGTCACTGATGGATATTTGGGTTGATTCCAAGTCTTTGTTATTGTGAATGGTGCAGCAGCAGGACTTACAATCCTTTGGGTATGTCCCCAGTAGTGGGATGACTGTGTCTAATGGTATTTCTTATTCTAGATCCTTGAGGAATTGCCACACTGCTTTCCACAATGTGAACTAGTTTACAGTCCCACCAACAATCTAAAAGTATTCCTCTTTCTCCATATCCTCTCCAGCACTTGTTATTTACTGATATTTTAATTTTTGAGACCGAGTCTTTCTCTGTCCCCCAGGCTGGAGTGAAGTGGTGTGATCTCGGCTCACTGCCAGCTCTACCTCCAAGTTCCATGCTAGTCTCCTGTCTCAGCCTCCTCAATACCTTGGAATACAGGTGCTTGCTGTCAGGCCTGGCTTTTTGTTGTTGTTGTTGTTGTAGTATTTTTGGTAGACATGGAGTTTTGCCATGTTAGCCAGGATGATCTCCACCTCCTGACCTCATGATCACCTTCGTCAGCCTCCCAGAGCACTGGGATCATAGGCATGAGTCACGGTGTCTGGCTGGTTTGGTTGTCTGTTATATTGCTTTATACTTTCTTCATTGGAAAAATATTATTTAAGTTTCTAAATATACAAAAAACATCTTGGCAGTAATTGTGTGAAAATTCTTGTGAAACATACAATTCTTTAACCTAACTATGCATTTATTATTTAAAAGTTAGCTCCTACTCCATTAATTTTTTTATTATTCTATCTTATCATTCAGCGTTAAACTTGATCTATTCTAATGAAAATCTTACCGTATAATTGAAAACCTGAATCATTTTTTACACCAGATTTTGTTTCTCATTTTGATAATTCCAATAATTAGGAAGGCCAAGGGAAAAAGAACACTTGAGGCCAGGAATTTGGAACGCAGTTTGGCAAAATACTGAAACACTGTCCTAACAAAAAGTTTGTAAAAATTAGAAGGATGCGGTAGCCCAGCATCCTAAAGTGCTACCATAAGGTGGTAGCACTTTATGAGGCCAAGTTGGATGTATCACTGTAGTCCTAGAATTTGAGGCCAGAATGAGTAACACAGCAAGATTCTGTCTCTATGAAAAAATGAAAATATAATAAGTTATCAGTTGAGCCTACTGGGCTTGGTCTAGAGGGCTTGTGGTCTAGAGGCAGCTAATTGGGAGATTGAGGAAGCAGGATGACATGAGTCCAGTAGTTAGCGACAATGGCACCACTGAATTCATTCTGGCTAGAGCATTATAGAGTTTGTCTCTTAAAAGAAAAAGTGAAATGACTGTAGTCTTAAGTTAGTACTGACTGTAAAAGTGTAGAATACATTACAATAACCTGACTTCATAGCTCTTTCAGCATTGCTTATATTGAAATACATTAAGATAGTGTTATTGAACTAAAAAGTGTTTCATATACATTTTCAGAGACCTACACACATTTGCAATTTACTTACTTCTTAACTTGACTGTGAAACTAAAGTTGCAGAGCTGTACTAATTAATCTCATATTTCTACTATTTTAGTCCATTTTCATGCACTTACAAAGATACATGCTAGACTGGGCAATTTATAAGAGGAAGAGGGTTTTATTGACTTAAAGATTTATGTGTCAGGTAAGGCAAAGAGGAGCAAGTCATAGCTTACAGAGTTGGCAGCAAGCAAAGAGAGAGCTTGTGCAGGGAAACGCTGATGTTTAAAGCCATCAGATGTAATGAGACTTATTCACTGTCACAAGAACAACACACGCAGAAAAACAAGACACCTGCTCCCATAGTCATTACTCCCTATCTCATCCCACCACCACCACATGTGAAAATTCAAGATAAAATTTGAGTGGGGCCAGAGTCAAATCATATCATTCCAACCCTGGCCCCTCTAAAATCTCAAATCCTCACATTTCAAAACCAGTCATGCTTTTCCAATAGTACTTCAGTGTCTTAGCTCGTTCAAGCAATAACTCAATAGTTCATAGTCTGATAGTTTCTCTGAGACAACACAAGTTATTTCTGCATATGAACCTGCAAAATATAAAGCAAGTTAGTTACTTCCCAGATACAGGTGAGTAGTGTAATTGGGAAAATACAGATGTTGCAAATATGAGAAAATGTCCGCAATAAAGGGGTTACTGGCCCTAAGTACATCTCAAATCCAATGAGGCATGAAAAATTTAAGACTCCAGGATGATCTTCTTTAACTTAATGTCTCATATCCAGGTCATGCTGATGCAAGAGGTGGGTTTCCATGGTCTTGTGCAGTTCCTCTGATGAGACTTTACAGGGTGCAGCCTTTCTCCCAACTGCTTTTAGTAGCCTGACATTGAGTGTCTCTGGGATTGTCTGGGCACCCTTCAAGTTGTCAATGGATATACCGTTCTTAGGTCTGGAGGATGAAAACCCTCTTTTCCCAGCCCCACGAAAATCATCTTTGTCACAACTTGTGTTTTCCGTGGTAGAAATACTGTTACTGATGACAGGGAGCAGGCACAGCTGCTGAATCACAGAATGTATTTGAGAAGCAGCACCAGTGTCTTTGAGCCCCACAAATCTTTTCGTTGACTGGGGTCCAAGAGGGGCAGAAATTCCCACTCAGTAAGTGTTTCACAAGCTGAGATAACAAGCTGAGAAAAAACACTTTCCTTAAAATAGTTATAGAATATAGTATAGTATTAAATTTTCATGTGTTAATTGCAGGCTTAGCTTTAATCATTATGGGTTTACTCATTAAAAACTTCTGCATTTAAAATGAGTGTATTCAATTGACTGCCATTAGAACTTTATATAAACAAAACATTAAAGATTTCCCAGTTTTAATTGACATTGTTCTGACTCATAAAAACTATAACCTTCACATCAATATCTGCTTTCTTTCCTCAGTAAAGAATGATAATGGCTTTGTCTGTACTCAGAGTTGTGTGAGATGAGGTCAGTGAGATGGTGTGTTTAAAATCATGGCAGAAGTATAAATTCTTCTTTACTTAGTGTAATACTGAATACCACTTAACACATCAATCCACCTTAGAGGTGGATTGCATGAATGAGAGCACATTGAACTTCAAGTTATGTAGCTAAAAACAAACTTAAGTGATTAACTAAAGTGACATGAAGTCACTTCAATTTCAGGCTTATGAAATTCTTTTTAATGTATGCATTTTAAATACTAACTTTTATAGCATTCAATTTGGCTCCTGTTAATGTAATATTTCAGTATTTTTTTTCACATATGATTAAAAACTCACTGTGTTAAGCTGCCAAAACCAACAACAGGATAGCAGTAAATAAATGCATCTTCTTAAAAAAATTTCAATTCTCTCACAAAAACTCTTCTAATTACATACCTGATGGCTACAAAATTTTGGGCTAGTTGTCCAAAAACAAAGGAAAAAAATCATGAGTAACTTTTTTTTCTAAATGAAAAAAAGAAAGAAAAGAAAAAAAAATATTTCAAACCAAACTAAATGAATATTAATGAATAGAAGTGGCTTTATAATGTAAGTTTCTCACTAGTTATTGCTTTGTCTGTGCCATATATTACAATCAATGAGCCTACTCTGTTTATTAGATTTTTTACACAGTCTATAGCTAGTGCTACAAGTAGCTCAACACCAGGATTCATGGTAGCAACTGAACCAGACATACTGGAAGCAACTTCCACAGCTGATACTGGGGAATGCACTGGTTCCCAGAAGTTTGGGGATGCCAGAAATAGCAAAACCCTAAAGAGGGTATCACAGCCCTGGCTTTCAGAGACCCTAGGACTGTGCACCCTGAAGGACCACAGCTGTCCTCTTAATTTTGCTTTCACAGTGTGGTGGGCAACAGACAACTTTTTATCCCTGTGGGTGTCACAGTTCTTTCAGCTCCAACATTCAGTGATTCTCAAATAGCTGTTCTCCATCCAGGAACATTCCAGTAGGCGGACAAGTGGAGAGTGACAAACATATAGATAAGATTTACTGAGGGGCAGAACTCAAATGAGATCCCCATTGGGTAGCTCCACTCCACAGGCTGGATGTTCTGATGAGTGTCCAGCTCACAGCAGACAGATGAGTTTACAGTGGGCAGCTCCTCTACAGGCAAGCTGTCAAGGGTTGGTGTCGAACTCTCAGTAGGAAAGAAATCCTGGACTTGGTATCTTCTCCATCGAGCTAATCATCCTATGAGATGTTAAACTCTCTGCAGAGAGAAAACCCTGGATTGGGTAGGTCCCCTTCACACCTAGAGGCCCCAACATCAGCTAAACCTTCAGAAAGAAAAGATCCTCATGTTGGTATCTCTTCTCTCTTTCTTTTCAACCCGTTATCTCCCCAGTTTTCAACAGAGTCTGTGGTCGGTAGCTCCAGCCCACTGCTGATAGTCCTGACGTCTCCTCAGCTCGCAGCAGAGAGATGGCCTTTGAGTGGGGAGCTCCTCTCCACAGCTGGTTGTCTGAAAAGTCCTCAAATCTCATTGAGTCCAGGAATATGAAGTGCTTCAAAGGAAAGAAAGTTCTTGATGAATGGATTATTTGGCAACAACGGGTGCCTTTCAGAAAAGCACAATTGGTTTCCATTCTTGACCATTAGCCTAGGACCCAGACATCAGGCTGTCACCAGCTTCAATGTGGAGCCTTAGTGGGGATCAGAAAATTTATCGCCACAGGCCTCTAATGGGTAATACCGAGTGTCAGCTTAACTGCCTTGAGAGATACAGAGTATTAGTTTGGCATGTGTCAGTGTGAGTGTTGCCTAAAAGAGAGTAACAGTTGGGTCAGTGGGCTGAAGAAGGCAGAAGCACCCTTAATCTGGTGGCACAATCTATTCACTTCCAGAGAATATAAAACAGGCAGAAAAATGTGATTAGGTGAGATGGGTTTAGCCACACTCTGTGCTAACTGCTCTGTGCCCTGACATATTGGACCCCAAGTTGTTCAGTTTGGGGTCAGAGACTGGCCCTTGTTGTTCTTCAATTTGCTGAGAACCTACTCTCTGATGTCGTAATGGTGTAATTTAATACCTAATAGACTCTGATAAAATACTGTCCCTGTGACAGAACCTTGAGTAGTACAGATTTTGGAACCCGAAGTGGTTCTAGAAAAGTAGAATATGAAAAAGGAAGGTCTTTCATTGGGTTTGGAGTTTCTGTGGTAGGCTGATATACGTTAGTTCCAAGAGTGAAAGTTGGGCAGAGAAATGTTACTGATGATGACAGAGTCCAGCCTTTTATCAAGAGGATATACTTCACCATAAGGCTAACAGAAAGTGGCACCACAAACAGAGATGTTGTAGTGGGGAAAAAGGACGGATTCACCCAGATATTGCTATCAACTTGATCAACAGCAAAAAAATGCTCTGAATTCAGAAGCAATTAAGAAATGGTGAATGCTCTGAATAGGGCTGCTGTGGATGACAGCCATCTCATGATATTCAGTGCAGTAGGAAGTGTCTTTTGCTGTGGTCTTTATTGTGGTACTTTGTGAAGGACTTAAGAAATGACAGAAACAGAACAAGCCTTGAAATGTTGGACACCACCAAGAACTTCGTGAATATTTTCAGTCAATTTAAAAAGCCTTTTGTTTTACCAGTCAGTGGCACATCCTTTGGAATAGGTATATTCACACTGTCTCATTGTGCTTTCATGTGACCTAATGAAAAGTCTTGGTTTCAAATCCCTTACATGACTTTTGGATAGAGTTCAGATGGCTGCTCTATGGTTACATTTCCCAAGCAGATTGGTGAAGCGTCTGAAAATGAAATGTTAGTTGCTGGGTGAAAGCTGACAGGAGAGGAGGCATGTGTCACAGGTCTGGTCTCTAAGGTTTCTTTGCAAGTTTCATCCCATAGGTTATGATGCAAATGAAGGACTCTGTCTCATGTAATCGAGTTGTGCTGGAGAGCCCAAATATAAAAGCAGACTGGTGAGCAATAAACTGTTTTAGGAAAATCTAAATTCTATATATGTCTTCTACTATATATAAGACCAGAATCTCTGTGGATGATGACACATTTGTACAATGTCATAGTGGGCATGGGAGCTGGGAGAGGCGAATGGGAACAGTCACTTCGGGGTCATTATTAGAAAAATGGCTTCCCAGGCTCTCAGAAAGCTGAGGGATGCCTGAGTCTGCATCTGTGATGGGGCAGCTGCCACTGCTCCTGAGTAAGTGCGGCTCCTGTTCACTGAACTTGGGTGTGAGTGTGGTTTCTGCCTTTTCTCAGTTTCCAGCAGTTTCACAGAGTGCACAGCCCTGGCTTCACCTCCCTCATTGCACCTGGTATCTTTGAAGCAGCCTCTCTAAATGGGCTGCTGCCATTACTTGCAGCACCTGTGTCATTTTGGAATGATGCAGAGTGAACCCTAGAGTCCCTATCCTCAAATAATGCCTTTGTGTTTTCACTGACAAACCCCAGCATGTAGCTCTAAATCATCATTATCATATAAAAAGACAGCATTGGGAGATTGCAAAGATTTTTGGAGTTCTATGGCAGAAAGCCGACATGCCAAACATCTTTTACAACCTTACAGCTACGAAAAAGAGACACCTTGTACTAGAGAGTTCAAATGTTCAATTCTAAGAATTAAAACAATATATTCCTCTATTAGAAACCTTTATTTTAAAAGAAGAAAGTACAGATTGAACATGACTAATATAAAAATTTCAAATGTACTCCAAAGTGAAGCTTGATTCCATATCCGAAGTGGAAAACTCTACAGAAAAGCCCTTAACACAATCTTCATTTGATCTACAAAATACACAAAATTACCTTCATGAAAATGTGAGAGAAAAAACAATGAGGAATCCAGAAGTGGTTCTTGATTAACATTTTTATACAGAGGAACAGCCTGAAAACTCAGGCTGCAGACACTGATTAAAAAAACTTGAATAGGAGGATATCCTGAAGGTGTAACCACAGCTATACTAATAAGAAAACAAGGGAGAACATGAAAATGTTTTTGCCATTTTTTCCTAAAACATAATCATACCTACAGAGATAAGAGAACAAGGCCAACAGAATAAGTGCCTCTGTCATTCACATAATAAGCAGACTTCAAGAAAATACACACTCCTCCCATTGTGGGCGTGATACCCAGTAGGCTCCAGTGGTCTCTTATGAAATAATTTTCTTTTCTATTTTGGACATGCTTTGAATGCAAGAAAGGCGTTTATGAATTATCCCTTCAGCTTCTGCTTTACCCCAGCCCAGCGAGCCAGATAAAGCTTTTACTTTCGTCTCTCATTTTTCCCAGGCCAGGTTCTGAATCTAGCTGAAGTAGTGCTTTCTTCAAGGCAGCTCACAGACACCTTGGAACATTTCATTCTTTCCAGTTCATGAAAAGTAATGACCCAGCTTTATAGTTGGACCCCTCGCAAATCCCCTCTTTGCTGTGGAGAGTTTTCTTCTTTTGCTTATTAACCTTTTATTCCTACTTGAAATTTGCATCATCCAACCTCCTTAATTATTGAGGTAATGAGACAAAACTTCAGCCTGTGATTGGTCCTTGGCCAAGGTCTCAGGTCAAGCTGACATGTCAGCTCCTTCTTGGTCCAGGGCCAAGTTGCAATGTTGAGCTTAGTAGCTTCTATAAATCTTCACTTCATTTCCAGATTAATCTAAGTCCAAGGCTCAGGACCAACCCAAAAAAATGCTTACTCCACGACCACTAAGTACATTTCTTTAATTCTCTGTCTTAAGAAACTGTAAGCCTCAGTCTCAGAGTAGGTAAACCACTCGTATTCCACCTCCACAGTGAAGACATTTGTACTTTGATTTTTATAATTTTCCTTCAAACGATTTGCATCCATCTCCTTAATTTTCTTGACCATGATACAAAGAGCTCTGTGTGCCTCACAATTAGAGATTGCTACATTATGGTGCACTAATGAGACTGCAATGAGTGAAGTCCAGGAATTGAAATCTGGGATGCATCAGCCTTGTGAGACAAAGTGACAATCTGTGATACGTACCCTTGGGGGCAGTAAAACACATAGTGGTCATCAACACAGGCTGGAAAGGTTCAAGGTAGCTTTACACAGCCTAGAAATCTGAGAGACACCATGAAGCAGCCATACTTATGCATTTGGGGCTTTCAAAGTGAGAGACATATAATCAAGGAGACTATTGAACAAAATAATAATAAAGAACAACAAATGCCAAATAACAGAAACTCAAAGAAGCAAACTCAAACTTACCTGATAATTAAACTGTCTAAAACATACACAAAGAGAATTTTGAGGATTTTCAAAGGAAACAAGGGAATCAGCTAGTCATGCAAAAGGGACCCTCAAAAATAACCAGTAGATTTCTTATCTGAATAACCACTGAATAACCAGTGGATTTCTTATCCAAAAACTAAGATAGTAGAAAGCTGTAGGCAAATATATTCCAAGTGAAGTCAGGAAAAAAGCTTTCAAACCTAAATATTAAGATCAAACAAATTGTTCATCAAATGTGAAGGACAAATTGTGACATTCCCAGATAAAAATGGACACCTTTCCCCAGTAGACTACACTTTAATAAATATTTTATGTAGTACTTTAGGGTAGAATGAACACACACTCAAAAGTATTATGGATAAGCAAAGATTAAGGTAAAGACAAATGCATGAAAAATATAAATGATGAAAAATTAACAATGTGCACCTCCATAATTTGTTCTCAAAATAAGTTAAAACAATAATATATTTAATTAAAAAAACACTAATTCATGTTTTTGACATACAACGCATAATTTTGAGAACATAGTAAGTGAAATAATGGAGTTAATTTACACAGAAATAAGGACTTTTATGTTACTGAATGTAAGCTAGTGTAACATTAAAAATGGTATAACATTATAATGTTCAATATAATCATCATCGCAACCACAATTAAACACAGAAACACAAAAGAGTATCAGGCAGGAAGAAAGCTTTCTGTACTACACCAGACAGTAGGAGCTGTGGACTTAGCTATTCTAACAGGAGGATACTGAGCTAGCTATCATGCACCATGAGACAAAGTCCAAGGTGTCCCCCTGGAGACTAAGGTTGGAGAGCCTAAGGAACATAGCATAGCTGCTATTTCACATAATTTTCATAAACAAGTGGTGATGGAGTAGAAGTGGCTCATCCATACGCAGAACCTGGTGAATCACTGGAAGCTATGTGGAGACACAACTGAAACAAAGATGGCACAGCAACTGCTCTAATCTTGAGTCTTTCCTCATATCTTGCCAGGAGCTTGAGGTTGAAACTATTGTTGACAAAAGAAAAGACAAAAATGAGAACATAATCTATTTGTTTCATGGAAAGGTTGTGACAAACAGGATGACACTTGGGAGCCAGAGCAGCACCTCAGGAGATGTGAAAAATGTATAAATGATTTTAATAGACGACAGATAGAAAAACAGAAAAAAACTGGCATGTACCAGAACAAGTAGAACGTTTTCAAACAATACCAGAAGAAGAACTTCCAGATCTACCAACGTGAACTATTCTAAGAGCTTTCCTAGAACACTAGTGACGTCAAACACCACAGATCCAAACCCAGTGTGTTATTTGCTGCCAGTAAGAACGTCAAGAGAAAGGCAGATTCACTTCTCCCACACACAAAGAATGTAGATCTAGTAAATTCAACTGTCAAGACACTTGTTTGCAACAAGAAAACTGAGTGGCTTTCAGGTACTTGAGAAAGTGGACCCTATTATGGTAGCTCAGCAGGACATGGTGGACTTCAATGTGACAGAAGGGAAACCTGTCAGGGACCCTTTGTCAGGTCCCAGTGCAGAACACATTGGAATAGAGAACAGGACCCTGATACACCCACTAATGTCTCAGATATCTGGCTCAGTTACTGCTTCCATGGACACAGGCTCAGCGACCCAAAAAGCTATAGTGATATTAATAGACCCATTAGCAGTCATTGCAACAACAGACACACACATATCAGTTCCAAGAGGGAAAGGAATCCCAACAAATGTTACGGATGACGACAGAGCACAATCTTTTTTCAAGAAGATATACTTTTCCATCAAGCTGACACAAAGTGCCAGCACATACAGAGACATTGTAGTGAAGAAAGAGGATGAATTCACCCAGATATTGCTATCAACTAGATCGACAGAAAAAAAACGCACTGAATGCAGAAGCAATTAAAGAAAGGCTTAATGCTCTGCATAGGGCTGCTGCAGATGACAGCAAACTTGTGCGGTTCAGTGCAGTTGGAAGTGTCTTATGTTGCGGTCTTGATTTTGGGTACTTTGTGAAACATTTAAGGAATGACAGAAAGTGAGCAAGGCTTGAAATGGTGGACACCTTCAAGAACGTTATGAATACTGTTATTCAATTTAAAAAGTCTGTTGTTGTGTCAGTCCATGGCCCTGCCATCGGACTAGGTGAATCCATACTGCCCCTTTGTGATCTTGTGTGAGCTAAAGAAAATGATTGTTCCAAAGCCCTTATACGAGTTTTGGACAGTCCAGATGGCTGTTCTACTGGTACATTTCTGAAAATGATGGGTGACGCATCTGCCAACGAAATGTTAATGACTGGGCCCAAAGTGACAGCACTGGAGGTGTGTGCCAAAAGCCTGGTCTCTCAGGTGTTTTTGACTGGAACTTTTTCCCAAGAGGTTATTGATCAAATTAAGGAACTTGCCTCATATAACCTAGTTGTGCTGGAAGAATGTGAGACCCTTGTTCACTGTGATACTAAGATGGAGCTGAAACAGGCCAATGAAGAGAGTGTGAGGTGGTGAGGAAGATCTGGGGCTCAACCCAAGGGATAAAATCCATGTTAAAGTAGGTTGAATATAAGATTGATGAGTTTTCATTGTCAGTCAATCTCCACAGGAAACAAGAACTAAGCTAAACGAAATACATCATGAGTTGCAAGATGCCCTACTCTGTCTTCATACTGCAAAACATTTTCCTCTGTAGTGAAATCTTGGAAAGAGAATTGGAAATGTCCAAGGTATGTATTTAAATTCTCATAGCATTTTAAAGCACTATGTCTTTAAAATAATTAATAAAACATTTTTTGCCCAAGTGTGATTATTTTATGCACAGGTAAGTCCAAATATAAAGCAGATTGGTGGATACTAGACTGTTCCTGCAAGCTCTTAATTGTATCGATGGCTACTACTATATTTCAGACCATAATTGTGTTTTATTAGATGTGGATGAGAGAATTCTGTAATGATTTTTATTTTTCTTATTTTGATATACTACAATACAGAGTCTACTGGGTTACGAGGCAGCCTCAGTTTCCCTCCCACAAAAAAAGACACAGAACTCTCAGTGATGGTGTGCTTGACGTTATAGTGGCAGAAATACTTCAGAGACACAGAATTATAAATTAAAAGACTTTTCCTTTAGAATATTTCTGACACAAACTCACTGACGATCATTCTCCTAAATTCAACACATGATTAGAATTTTGATGAGATATAACTTGATTTTCTTTTCTTTTATAAATGTCTAGTTCTTGCCCAGTTAACAGAAGAAAACTTTACCTCTCCAAAGTAATACTTGTTACACCCTAGTAGTGAACTATAGAATAATTTTGGTGAAAATATCCATGTTCTAATGTTTGTAATGTGCAGATTTAGGTTACTTTAGAGTATGTTGTAGTTAATAAGTTAAAAATATGGACACATTACTAAAGGACAAAACTTCTTTCAAAACGAAGAAAAGACTCCTACACTCTGCATGTCATTAAAAATTGTCAGTGTCTGTTTTTATGTGCCCAAATTTTCTGGAACACTCTACTTCTTCAGTTACCTGGAGACTCTGAATCATGTTCTGTTGGATTTTATGGAGGCTATGTTTCATAGGCATAATTCAATAATCCACTGGCCACTGGTGATGAATGTCACCTTTGTCATAAGATCTCTAGGGTGATGCTTCGCCAGCCAAGAAACTCTGTATATGATGGCACATTTCCACAAGTTTCTCTTGAGCCTGCTGGTCTAAATTTACACACCCACCTCGCAGGCAGACTGTACTCAGCTCAAACTATGGGTGCAGGTGACAGCTTCCTGCACATATTTAGGTGAATTGGGCATACCACAAGCTTTCCCTTCTGCAGGCATGGAAGAATGCAGTGGCATCCAGGAAAGTAGAAATGACAGAAACTGCAGAGATACAAATATATTGTCACAGCGCTGGCTTAGAAAAGGTTCAGATCTGGGCTCTTTTAAAGGCCGAAGTCCTGCTTTCATTTTTCTTTCTGTCTTTCTAATTATCTCTGGGATCAGTGTGGCTTAAATTAGGGTTTTCAAAGAGCTTTGTTTCTTTTGCTACTGGAAATCAGAATCTTGTCTTTTCTTCACTCTTTCTCTCTTTGACTGTTTTTTATTTATTATGACAGGCTATATTAAGAAATGTGGTTTGGTGCAACATCTTTCTGTTGCCCGAAGGGCTATTTTTCAGAAGCAGTAATGTTGTGGCTTAGGAATAACACAACACCTTCTAATGTAAGACCAAAAACACGAGTGAGAATTAGAAAGGCTCTATGTATGTATTGATGTATCAGAAACTTCTCCAGGTCCTATTTATTTCTTTAAGGTACTGTAATGAAAAGGAAACTTGCACTTTACTGGCACCTCATTCACTGGGCATTTCCTACAGGGCTAGTAATGAACTTGGAGGGTTGGATATTAACAATGGAAAATCTGATGATAAAGTGACTAAACGAGTCTCTAGATTAAGAAGATGAGAAAATCTGGGACAACAAAATTTGGTTTTGATTTTTTCCAGGGAGAATGTTACTGTGACGTTTAGGAGTTGTTTACTGTGGGGTTTTCTGATATGACTGCCAAGAAGCCATGGACAATTTTACAATATCCACAAAGATTTGGGTTGTTTCACATTGCAAGCAAGTCTCGCACATAGGAAACTTCAAACAATGTGCCTTCTCACCCTCAGAAACTATCTGGCTCTTCAATAGTATTGACAAAGAAAAGTGACATAGTTGTGATGAATTATTGGTAAAATGTGACAAACAGAGAAACAGTCTGAAAAATCAGGTTGCGGATACAAATTTACAATCCTGCACAATCATGTGGCCCAGGCAAATAATTTTTCGCTAAAAAAGCCCAACTTCTTTTGGTGTGTTTGCTTAAGACACGCTCACAACTACTCAGATTATAAAAAAGAAAAAAGACCCCACATTAAAATGTTATATCTTTGTGTAACTAAAGGGATTCCAAGAAATAGCTTCTCTCTTTTTCTGAACATGTACATATTGGACTCCAGTATATTAAAAAGTGCTTATGGTATTACTAAACATGTTTTAGAATCCATTCCAAGTTTCTGTAAATTATCCTTTTACCCTCTGGTCCCAGTCCAATATCCCAGGCCATGCTTTTACTTTAACTCTCATGTGGCTCAGGGCCAAATTCCTGAGCCAAGCTGAGTCATAACTTCAGCTGTTAATAGTTCCAGGTGCAAAGTCCCAGAAAAAATGAGTAGCGCTTTCTTGAACACTAGTTAGCACATTTTCCTTCTTCTGAATCTATAAAAATATAAGACTCTTCCTCAAGGTGGGCAACTGACTCTACTCTGCCAGAAGATGACTTTTTAAAACCTTTTGTATTCCTACCTTTTAATTTTCTTGAGATTAAAAAAATCTGTTTGACACCTCAAAATGAGAGACTGATACATTGTAGTGCATTGGGGGACTCAATGTTTGTTTTCAGTTCATGGACTTGGAGAGGATTTAATTAAAAAGGTCAATGGGGCAGGACACAGTGGCTCATGCCTATAATTGCAGTATTTTGGGAGAACAATGCGGGTACATCATGAGGAGATCACCTTGGCTAACATGGTGAAATCCCGTATCTACAAAAAATACAAAAATTACCCAGTGTGATGGTGGGCACTTGTAGTCCCAGCTGCTCGGTAGGCTAAGGCAGAATGGCATAAAACCCAGAGGAGCTTGCAGTTAACCAAGATCATGCCAATATATTCCAGCCTAAGTGACTGAGAGAGATTCCATAAAAAAAAAAAAAAAAAAAAAAAAAGGTGAGTAGGAGTGCACTTGCAAACTATTAACATTTATAGCTGTAGTTTGTCCTGTATTTATATTCATATCTGCAGCTTATCCTCTTTTTTTTTTTTTTAATTTCTCAAGAAAAACAAAGCTCTGGGCCAGTGTCAGATAAAATCCAATAGATTGGCTGCCATCCTCACAAGGTTTAGGATAAAGGGATGCTACACATTGGTAGTCTCCTTTCACACTCCACTGTTGAAAATCTTGCCTCTGCCCCAACTGTTTTCTTTAACAGGGATCTAGCCATAACGTGAGACTGAAAGGATATCTAATTTAAATGAAGTTTTCGGGTTAAGACCACCACGGTGTTATGTGAAGGCCTCAAAACTAACTCCAGTTTTTGATAGTCCTTCAGAGTGTTGCCACCAAAAATTCCAGACTTTTCTGTTACTTTTTTTTTTAATCTTTTTTTTTTTTCAGTCATTGTGTGACTACTGAGACTCCAATTTCTTCTTGCATACAATTTTGCAACATGGAGAAATAATCTTACTTGTAAAATTCAGTAATTTGAATGTAATTAAAAGAGTTACTATTTTGTGATTTTTTTTTCAAAGCAGTGAGAATTCAAACCTGTGATCTAAAAGCTTTTACTTAATAAGGATCTTTTTGTTCACCAGTAACAGATATTTATATCATGGTATGGAATGGCATACATTCAAATAAATTTCTCTTTGGGGGCAGTCATTTCTCTTTAAAAAGCTCAGCACTGCCATATATAGCTTACACAGTTTCTTTCTGAGAAACATCTTTTTGTTTTTTTTTTTTTTTTTTTTTTTTTTTTTTTTTTTTTCTGCAGAGACACATGCTGTGGGGACAGGCAATAGAGCATTAACCTTCTTTTTCTAACTATTGACCATATAAACCTGGGATTCAGCATTTTCATGAAACAATTTATATCTTAAAATGCAACCTAGTGATATGAGATTTCTCTGTGTGGGAAACCATGTCAGTATTTTGCACAGGACAATTGGTTTTTTAACTCCTCTCTCTTCTATGTCTCTCTAACAATAATAAGATTCTGTGCCCTATCTGTAAACACAAAACTTCCAGTTTCAATAATCAAAAAGAGGGTGTCTTTAAAGGGATATATTCTAACTAAGTACTGTCTTATGACAGCCAGCCATATAAGCTTTACATGTTTTGAGGCACACATTCTTCATCAAGCAGCACTGACATTTAAACTAAAAGGGAATTTTGTGTTTCAAAGTCAATAGGTCTTATTTCCTAGAATTTCAATGTTTCTCTAGCCTATAGCAAGGGAAGCCATAAATCATATTAAAATTCTTACTCTACACAGGTGTTGTGCTCGAGTCCAATGACTATGTTATCATTTTTTAGGTTCCCAAGTTACTTTGGGAATCTTCCTGGTTCAATAGGCTGAGGAAGTAAACAAAGAATCATCAGTGGAGATCAAAAGTCTGTGCAGGTAAACATTACTTGTCTTGCTGTCTAGCTCCTCTGGAACTGTGGGTGAAAGTTTGACTTGCAATCCCAGGGGAAAACTAGGTTGGTTACCAGACTCAGAAAAGACAAGAGAATGCAAAGGCAAGGAACATCCTTTCTGTCTTTTTATTCAATCAGGGCTACTTCAAAAGGGGGAATAAGAGTATGGGGTGCTTTCTCTGTGTATTTCTTTAGAAAGTTCACAAAAAATCTGTAGTGTGAACCTCTCTAGATTACATTCTGAAACACAGAAACTTAAATGGCTGTGAGACTCTGATAAAAGAAAGTGGCTTATTTTTTTTTTATGTATTTATTGCTCAAAGGCATGACAATCTTACCAGCTCCAGGACAGACATTCTTGGCTTTCTGAGGGAAGTGTTCATTTTAGTACTCTTCAACAGGTACATCTTTTCTTCAGATGGCAAAGAAAATAGTTTTTTTGTTTTGCCTTATTTTGTTTTCCATTTTCTTTTTTAGAAACTTACGTTGACTTGGGAGATAACCCAGCTCTTTCTAAGCATTGTAAAACAGAGTCTGCTCTCTTGGCATTACATAAAGCAAGTTTCAAAGAGATAATTCATTAATATCAGAGTCAACCCCCTGAGGAATGTTCAAATGTAACTTCTAAATGCCATACCTGCCACCTTCATTTAGCACCACCAGGAGCCATTTCATCAGCTTGTCTTGGTGTGCAACTAAAGAAACCAACAACTTCACTGTTGCCCCTATAGGAAATATTTGATAGACTTGATACTGGTAGAGTACAAGTTTTCTTCTTCTTGCATGTAGTTAGACAAATAATGACAAACATAAGCAAGAGTCCTCTGATGACATTGGTGGATATACAGAGGCATTTCAAAATCTAATTCAAGTGTTTAATCATACCTGAATACAAACTAAAAGTCAACTGTTTCCCTAAAGTAGGCAGCTTTTTAAATAGAAGAGTTATCCGTGGTGAACCACAAGTCTTCCATAAAACCTTGCAAAAGGGAGGAAGAAAAGGAAAAAAAAAAAAAAAGTTGAACAATAACAGAATTATTATTCCTAATAGGAAAGAATTCAGTGCTGAAAACACGAATGGAATCCTGGTGTTCCTATAGATTAATGAAAAAAAATTATCTAGTGAGCATACTGGAAGGCATATGAGGGAACAGAACAAAATGTCTTAATTACTCTAAACTACTTATAATAGATTAAAACCACATAAAATTATGGAGACTTTTTTAAAATCATGAGAAAGGCTTTAATGAAACACATTTTTCTATCTCCCTATTGAGTTAAAGGATAGTTAATCTTAAGAGAAAAATGCAGGCTCGGGGGCGGAGCAAGATGGCCGAATAGGAACAGCTCCAGTCTCCAATGACTGGATTAAGAAAATTTTACATGTATTCTCATTTCAACAGCATATTAACCCACTAAGAATTTCACATGTGTACTTCTAACCACACACTTTCTTTTCAAATAATGTAGGCTTAAGCATAAAAGAATTTATGTTGATAATAAAGCTGTTACTGTACAAAAAAAAAAAAAAAAAAAAAAAAAAAAGAAAATGTGGCACATATACATCGTGGAATACTATGCAGCCATAAAAAAGGATGAGTCCGTGTCTTTTGTAGCGGCATGGATGAAGCTGGAAATCAACATTCTCAGCAAACTGTCACAAGAACAGAAAATGAAATACCATATGTTCTCACTCATAGGTGGGAATTGAACAATGAGATCTCTTGGACACAGGAAGGGGATCATCACACACTGGGTCCTATTGTGGGAAGGGTGGGAGGCAGGGTAGCATTAGAAGATATACCTACTGTAAATGACAGTTAATGGGTGTAGCACACCAACATGGCATATGTATATATATGTGACAAACCTGCACATTGTGCACATGTCCCTAGAACTTAAAGTATAATTATAAAAAAAAAAAAAAGAATAATCACACATAGATGCCAAACTACAGAGGAAAGAGGAAAAGAGAAGAAAAAAAAAAATCCATGTTTTCCTAACAGGAGTATAGCAATCCACAGTGTTAAAAACTGTAGCTAGTTTGAAAAAAAAAAAAAAAAAAAAAAAAGTGTACTTGAATTAATAAACAAAGCAAGAATTAGAAATATTGTAAAATAAAGGGAAAGAGATTGCTTCATTCGTCTCTTAGTTTAGTCTATTTTAATATTTGTCCTGCTTGATATTTAAAAACATTTAACTATTCTTAAGTTACCTGTTTTTTTCTGTTATGAACAACCTACATTTGAGTACATCTGGTAAGTTTCTACAGCTAATTACAAGCCATTATTCTTGAGGCAGATTAAAGGTCTGTAAATGAGAAAATATCTAGTGTTGCTATAAACAGAAGTGACAAAGGCATTTGGTAATTTCTGTGGTTTACAAGAGCATAACGTAATAATTTTAATTAAAATTGATAGCACAAATTCAGATTCAGAACATTAAAAATTCATGTTTTCTTGAGATCTCCTTTATTATTACTCACTAAAATACATTCTGAAAAAATAAAATGTCACCATCAAAGTCACATATATTTAAATATGTTTTAGAATCCTGTTTAACTTTTTCTTTGATCCCCCAGGGCCTCTCTAGACATCCAAAATATAGGGTTCAGAAAAATACATCCTTGAAATTAAAACTCTCTTCTGTGAAGCCTGCCAAATAGTTTAGAGGATTGAGACACTTAATATTATGAAATCCAGTTCCAAATTTCTATAAATAATTTGTTTTGCCAAAATGCAATAGGTAGAAATGTTTGAAAAGGACAGAAATATTTTATCAGCCTTCACAATAATATAATAATCTCTTTCAGAAAGAGAAATGTTACCTTTGCATTTGTCTCTTCCTAATGTTTACCCTAAGCTTAATGAAACTGTTATGTGCATCCGTGTGAAGAGACCACCAAACAGGCTTTGCATAGGCAATAAAGCTTTTCAACCACCTGGGTGGGGCTGAGTCTGAAAAGAGAGTCAACGAAGGGAGGTAAGTAAGGGTGGGGTCGTTTTATAGGATTAGGGTAGGTAAAGGAAAATTATAGTCAAAGGGGTGTTGTTCCCTGGTAGGCAGGAGTGGGGGTCAAAAGGTGCTCAGTGGAGGATCTCCTTGAGCCAGAATGAGGCAGGAAAAGAACTTTCAGAAGGAAATGTCATCACTTAAGGTCAAGGACCAGACATTTTCACTTCTTTTGTGGTGGAATGTCATCAGTTAAGGTGTGGCAGAACATTTTCACTTATTTTCTGATTCTTTAGTTACTTCAGGTCATCTGGTCAAGTCACAGGGGGTGCAATGGTTTGGCTTGGCTTGTGCTCCGAAGCCTGACATTCCTGCCTTCTTATATTAAGGAGAAAAATAAAATAGTGTTGAAGTGCTGGGGCAGAAAAAAATTTGGGAGTGTGGTATGGAGAGACAATGGGCGATGTTTCTCAGGGCTGCCTCAAGCGGAATTAGGGGCGGCGTTGGAACCTAGAGTGGGAGAGCTTAAGCTCAAAGAAGATTTTGTGGTAAGGGGTGATATTGTGGGGTCATTAGAAGAAACATTTGTCATATAGAATGATTGGTGATGGCCCGGATGAGGTTTTGTATGAATTGAAAAACTAAATGGAAGACACAAGGTAGAGAAGGAATAAAAGCAGGTACTAAAGGACTAAGAATTGGGAGGACCTAGGACATCTAATTAGAGAGAGCTTAAGGGGGTTCAGTGTAATTACGTGGTCGGTTGGTGAGTTTTTGGGGTACATTTCAAGTTATTCTCGTGTCTGGAATGAGACTGAGGCTTAATAAAAAGGAGTATCCACACAGGAGCTCAAATGGGCTGTAACCTGTAGCATTCCCAAGACAGGCCTGAATTCTGAGAAAGGAAAGTGGTAAAAGTATTATCTAGTCCTTTGTAAGTTGGTGACTGAGCTTGGTGAGGTGTGCTTTTAAAAGTACACTCTACCGTTCCTGAAGATTAAGGACAGTAAAGGATATAAAGGTTTCACTGAATACCAAGAGCCAGAAAAACTGCTTAGGTGATTTGACTATTAAAGGCTGGTCTGTTATTGGATTGTATAAAAGTGGGAAGGCAAAACTGAGAAATTATGTTTGACAGAAGGGAAGAAATGACCGTGGCGGCCTTCTCAGAGCAGGTGGGAAAGGTCTCTACCCATCCAGTGAGAGTGTCTGGATAGACTAAGGGACACTTTAGTTTTCTGACATGTGAGTAAAGTCAATTTGCCAGTCCTGGGCAGGGGCAAATCTCATGCTTGATGTGTAGGAAAGGGAAAGGGAGGAGGCCTGAATATTCCCTGGGGAGTAGTAGAAGAGCAGATGGAACTGAGAAGTGATTTCCTTGAAGATAAATTTCCATGATGGAAAAGATAAATTTCCATGATGGAAAAGAAATGAGAGGTTCTAAGAGACAGGGTAGCATCTTGTAATCTACATGGAAGAGGTTATGAAATGATGACAGAATGACACAATAGAATGGGCCTGTGAGGCTGGAAGAAGATATTTTCCTTGGTCTAAGAACGATTTACCTTGTGTGGGGAGAGACTGATAGGTGGAAGTTTCAGTGGGGGAGTAGGTAGGGGTGGCCGATATGAAAGAGAAAAACCGGCCATGAGAGACAGAAGTTGGAGAGGTAGCTACTTGTGTAACCACCTTATCGGCATAAGCATTGCCTAGAGAAATGGGATCTGACACCTTTTGATGTCCCTTGCAGTGAATGATTCCAGCTTCCTTTGGAAGTAAAGAGTCCTCGAGCAGAGCTTTTTTTAAAGAGGCATTAATGATGGAGGACACTTGTGTAGTGAGGAAATCTCTTTCAGCCTATCTGACCACACGGTGGTGCAGAATATGGGAGGTATATTTAGAGTCAGTATAAATATTGACGTGTAGTCTTCTTGCAAGAGTGAGGGCCCAAGTTAAGGCAACTAGTTTGTCTTGCTGAGAAGTAGTGGAGGGGGGCAGAGCAGTAGCCTCAATAACAGATATGTAAGATACTGTTGCATAGCCTGCCTTTGCAGGTGAGTGACAATTAGGCCTTGTGGAACTGCCATCAATAAACCAAGTGTGATCAGGGTAACAAACAGGGAAGAAGGAAATGTGGGGAAATGGGGTGAAGGTCGGGTGGATCAGAGAGATGCAGTCATGAGGGTCAGGTGTGGTACACGGAGTAATGTTGGAGGTCAGATTGAAGTCTGGGCCAGGAAAAATGTTAATCATGGGAGATGCAACAAAAAGTGAATATAGCTGAAGGAGCTGGGGAGCAGAAAGTATATGCATCAGGTGTGAGGAAGAAAATAGATTTTAGAAATTATGAGAGCTGTAGAGAGTGAGTTGAGTGCAGTTTGTGATTTTGAGAACCTCTAAAGTAATAGGGGGGGCAGCAGCCACTACATGGAGGCATCATGTCCTGCCTAAAACAGTAAGGTTAAGTTGTTTGCATAAAAAAGCTACAGGATGCGATCCCGGGATCCTGGTCCTTGTGTAAGAATTTTGACTGACAGACCTGCGCTTTGGCTGTGTGTAAAGAAAAGGTTTGGGATGAGTCAGGGAGAGTTAGGGTGAGGGCAATCTCTAAAGCTGAGTTCAAGGAATGCAAAGAGCATTGGGGAAAGATTTAGGATATATGGGGTCAGCTAAATTTCCTTTTGTGAGTTTATATAACAGTTTTGTTAGGATGGCAAAACCAGGTATCCAAAGGCAAAAGTGGCCAACCATGCCCAGGAAGGAAAGGAGTTGTTGTTTTGTAGAAGGGGTTGGGGCTTGAGAGATCAATAGGACACGATTGGTAGGGAGAGAATCTGTTTTTATGAAGAATTATACTGAGGTAGGTAATGGATGGTGAATAAATTCGAGCTTTGGCGGGGGTACCAAATATCCTTTGGAGAATAAATGTTGAAGGAGCAGAAGTGTGTCTTGTTGAGAAGATTAAAGAAGGGGCTACAGAGAAGAAGGTCGTCAAATACATTGAATAAGGTGAGAAGTGGAGGTGTGGAAAGAAGGTAAGTCATGGGAAAGAGCTTGACTGCTGTAATGAGGGCTGTCCCTGAAACCTTATGGCAGCACAGCCCAGATAAGCTACTGGGACTGATGGGTGTCAGGGTCAGTCCAGGTGAAAGTAAAGAGAGGCTGGGACGAGGGGTGCAGGGGAATAGTGAAAAAGACATATTTAGTATCAAGAACAGAGTAGTGAGGTTTAATCCTTTTAAAGGATGCTGTTAGATGGGATATTGGGGATGAGCTGGGTAAGGGTGATTGGATTTTTATGAGATGGTAACGGGTGCATGATCGGTCACCAGGGAGGCAGTAGACATATCTTATACTGGTGGGTTAAGTTGGGTGGATACAAGGGGAGGATGTGAAGGAAGCTTTGAACTGGGGGAAAAGTTGGCAATGAGGTGTGGCTCTAGCCTAGGAATAGTCAGGGAAGCAGATAATGTAGTTAAAATATCTTGGCCTAATAAGGGACCTGACCAGGTGGGGATAACTAAAAAGCAGTGTATAGAATAATGTCCAAGTTGGCACCAGATTTGGGGAGCTTTAAGGGTTTGAGCAGCCTGTCTGTCAATACCCACAACAGTTACAGAGGCAAGGGAAACAGGCCATTGAAAAGAAGGTAATGTGGAGTGGGAAGCCTCCATATTGATTAAGAAGGGGATAGAGTTGCCCAAAGAGTTACCCAAAGTGTCTGTGATGGTCCAGGAAGCTTCCAAGGTGATGGAGTAGTGTCAGTCTTCAGCCGCTAAGCCTAGAATGTCTGGGAAGGAGTAAGTCAGAGAACCTTGGGCCAGAGGTCCACGGACTCTGGAAGTGGCTGTCAGGTGAGTTAGACAGTCCAATTTCCAGAAGGATCCCACACAGAAGGGACATGACTTAGGAGGAATCCCAGACTGCAGACATTCCTTGGCCCAGTGGCCATATTTCCAGCATTTGTAGCAAGCTCCTGGTCAAGGAGGATCTGGAGGAACCCCTGGCAGTTGTGGTTCAGGTGTCTGGAGTTGTGTGCTGGAGACGTGGTTGGGGTTTGTCTCATAGTGGAGGCAAGGAATTGCAACTCAGAAATAAGTTGCTACTTGGCTGCTTCTACTCTATTATTACACACCATGAAGGCGAGGTTCAGTAAGTCCTGTTGTGGGGTTTGAGGGCCAGAATTTAATTTGGGCGGTTTTATTTAATATCAGGAGTGAATTGGGTAATAAAATGTCTATGAGTATAAGATGGCCTTTTGGGTCTAGGGCTGTAAAGCCTCTCAGGGTTGCTGCTAAGTGGGCCATTAACTGGGCTGGGTTTTCATATTTGATGAAAAAGAACCTAAATAGTAACTGATTTGGGAGAGGTAGATTAAAGAAAAAGGAACATTAACCTTGACTATGCCTTTATCTCCAGCTACCTTTTTAAGTGGAAATGTCTGGGCAGTTGGGGGAGAGCTAGTCAAGGAATGAATCTGTAAGCCAGATCAGGTGTGAGGATGGGAGGTGATAAAAGAATTACAGGAGGCTGAGGAAAAATTGGGACCTGGCTTGGCCTGGTGAGGAGGGGAGAGATCAGATGGGTCCGTAGAAAAGGAAGACTGGAAAGACTCAGCGATGCTTGGGGTTGGGACTGAGGGTAAACGTAGGAGGGAAAGAAGGAAGGAAGATTTGGGAAAAGTTGCATTGGGAACAGAGATAAGGAGGGATCGATATGTAAAAGAATGCCTGGACGTCAGGCACCACAGACTGTTTACCAATTTTATGACAAGAATTATTTAGATCCTGTAGGATGGAAAAATCGAAAGTGCCATTTTCTGGCTATTTGAAACTATTGTCGAATTTGTATTGGGGTCAAGCGGCATTGTAGAAGAAAATAAGGCATTTAGGTTTTAGGTCAGGTTTGAGTTCAAGAGTTTTTAAGTTCTTGAGAACATAGGTTAATGGAGAAGAAGGAGGAATGGAAGGTGGAAAGTTGCCCATAGTGGAGGAGGCAAGCCCAGAGAAAAGAGAGAATAGAGACACAGAGAGAAGGAGTTTGGGGGCTCTTCCCCTCCAGAAAAGCGGGAAAGGGATTGAGGCATGGAAATAAGGGGCTGGGGTGTGAAAATAAGAGATTGGGGCACAGAAATAAGAGATTGGGAGGTTCTGACTCCCCAGAAGAGCTGAGAAATGGTAGAGACAAGGAAGGGGTCAGGGTTCTTGCCCCTCCCTCAGAAAAGCGGGACTTGCTGCTAAGGGTGAAGGACCAAGGCAGAGGTCCCTGCAGCATGGTCAGACGCCTCTGAAGTGTGGGTGAGTAATCAGAGAGGCATCCCTGCAATGATTAAACACCAAAGAAAGGCTGCCTTCCCAACTCGGTGACCAGTGTCAGAGTTTTGGCTCCATGGACAAAATGTGTCTCATTTGTCTCTACCAGAAAATGAAAGGAATTGAAATTAAGGGAAGGGAGAGATTAAAGGGTGGTGCCAAGATGGAAAGAAAAAAGAAGTTGAGGGATAGTGAGAGATTGGAGAAAAAAGTAAAAAGAGGCCGCTTACCTGATTTAAAATTGGTGAGATGTTCGCGAGTTTTTCCTTGGGCTGGTGGGTCTGAGGACCCGAGGTCGTAGGTGGATCTTTCTCTCAGAGCAAAGAGCAGGAGGACAAGGGATTGATCTTCCAAGGCAGGTCACCTGATCGCAGTAAGGGCACAAAATTTTCATGTGTGTCCGTGTGAAGAGGCTACCAACAGGCTTTGTGTGAGCAATAAAGCTTTTTAATCACGTGGGTGCAGGCGGGTTGAGTCTGAAAAGAGAGTCAGCGAAAGGAGATAAGGGTGGGGCTATTTTATAGGATTTGGGTAGGTAAAGGAAAACTACAGTCAAAGGGAGGTTGTCCTCCTTTGGGGAAGAGTTGGGGTCACAAGGTGCTCAGTGGGGGAGTTCTTTGAGCCAGGATGAGCCAGGAAAAGAACTTTCACAATTCAATGTCGTCACTTAAGGAAGGAACTGGCCATTTTCACTTCTTTTGTGGGGGAATGTCATCGATTAAGGTGGGGCAGGGCATTTTCACTTCTTTTGTGATTCTTCAGTTACTTCATGCCATCTGGGCGTATACGTGCAAGTCACAGGGGATGCGATTGCTTGGCTTTAGCTCAGAGGCCTGACAGAAACCTTATGTAAAATTATATTTAACCTCAAGGGGTTTGACTATGAACTAAGGTTTTCATAAACTTATTACAGCACCTTAACAATCTTTTACAAATTTGCTAATGAGAAGATCAGCGTTTCAAGAAATATTTATTGTCCTTTTACTTCAATGCTTCATTGAAGAAATCAACATCATACTATTTTGAATCTAGTTACTAGGTTCACAGAATTTTCTTTGACAAGAAAAAGATATTTAAGATATTTAAGATAGGGACATTTAAGTCTACAGAAGTTGTCTACTACATTTTTTCAGCTATACCCTGCTCACAGAGATATAGTCTAAAGGTAGTAACCCTTGTTAAGTTGTGGTGGTCTCCATCCAGTATGAGCTTCCTGGATGCTTTCTTTTCCTACTGATGACTTTGCACTGGTGGATACCACTTCCCCAGCCAGGTTGCTACCTTGGAGGTTCACCTCAGACCACTGCACTAGCAATGAGCAAGGCTCTGTGGGCATGGGACCGGCTGAGCCAGGCATGGGAGAAAATCACCTTGCTTACCAATTGCTAAGACCTTGGGAAAATTAGAGTATTTGAGTGGGAATGCTCTGTTTTTCCAGGCATTCTATCATGGCTTCCCTTGGCTAATAAAGGGAAATATCCCCAACCCCTTCAACTTTCCGGGAGGTGTGGTGCCCTGCCCTGCTTCAGCTTGCCCTCCATGGATTGCACCCATTGTCCAACCAGTCCCAGTGAGATGAACCAGGTACTTTAGTACTCAGCACTGCAGGACTGACTCATCTTCTGCCTCAGTCACGCTGGGAGTTGACGACCAGAGCTTTTCCCATTCAGCCATCTTGGAACAGCCCCACAAAAAAATTGTATTAATTTTCAAAGGTACATTTTGTTTTGTTGTGTTCTCTTGTGAGACAGTCTTGTTCTGTTGCCCAGGTGGAGTTCAGCGGTGTGCTTTTGGCTCACCACAAGTTCCGCCTCCTAGTTCATGCCATTCTACTGCCTCAGCCTCCCAAGTAGCTGGAACTACAGGGGTGTGTCACCACATCTGGCAATTTTTTTTTTTTTTTTTGTATTTTCGTAGAGACAGGTTTTCAGTGTTAGACAGGATGGTCTTGATGTCCTGAACTCGTTATCTTGCTGCACATCAGTGCAGCAAGAGTGACATAGAGAATTGCCTTGGGGCGGAACAAGATGGCCGAATAGGAACAGCTCCAGTCTCCAACTACCAGCACGAGCGACACAGAAGACCGGTGATTTCTGCATTTTCAACTGAGGTACTGGGGTCATCTCACTAGGGAGTGCCTGACAATTGGTGCTGGTCAGCTGCTGCAGCCCGACCAGCGAGAGCTGAAGCAGGGCGAGGCATCGCCTCACCTGGAAGTGCAAGGGGGAAGGGAATCCGTCTTCCTAGCCAGGGGAACTGAGACACACAACACATGGAAAATCGGGTAACTCCCACCCCAATACGGCGCTTTAAGCAAACAGCCACACCAGGAGAATATATCCCATACCTGGCCGGGAGGGTCCCACGTCCACGGAGCCTCCCACACTGCTAACACAGCAGTCTGCGGCGATCTATCAGCAAGGCAGCAGCGAGGCTGGGGCAGGGGCGCCCGCCATTGCTGAGGCTTAAGTAGGTAAACAAAGCCGCTGGGAAGCTCGAATTGGGTGGAGCTCACAGCAGCTCAAGGAAGCCTGCCTGTCTCTGTAGACTCCACTTCTGGGGACAGCGCACAGCTGAAGACCAAGAGGGGAAGCAGCGGGGGCCTGTGCAGATGCGAACGACTCTGTCTGACAGCTTTTGGGAGAGCTGTGGATCTCCCAACTCGGAGGCTGAGATCTGAGAAGGGACAGACTGCCTGCTCAGGTGGGTCCCTGACCCCTGAGTAGCCTAGCTGGGAGAAATCCCCCACTAGGGGCAGTCTGACACCCCACACCTCGCAGGGTGGAGTACACCGCTGAGAGGAAACTTCCAAAGGAAGAATCAGACAGGTACACTCGCTGTTCAGCAATATTCTATCTTCGGCAACCTCTGCTGCTGATACCCAGGCAAACAGGGTCTGGAGTGGACCTCAAGCAATCTCCAACAGACCAACAGACAGTCCTTCTGACTGTCAGAAGGAAAACTATCAAACAGGAAGGAAACCTATACCCAAACCCCATCAGTACGTCACCATCATCAAAGACCAGAGACAGATAAAACCACAAAGATGGGGAAGAAGCAGGGCAGAAAAGCTGGAAATTCAAAAAATAAGAGCGCATCTCCCCCTGCAAAGGAGCGCAGCCCATCACCAGCAACGGATCAAAGCTGGTCAGAGAATGACTTGGACGAGAGGAGAGAAGAAGGCTTCAGTCCATCAAACTTATCAGAGCTAAATAGGAATTATGTACCCAGTGCAAAGAAACTAAAAATCTTGAAAAAAGAGTGGAAGAATTGACAGCTAGACTAATTAATGCAGAGAAGATCATAAACGAAATGACAGAGATGAAAACCATGACACGAGAAATACGTGACAAATGCACAAGCTTCAGTAACCGACTCGATCAACTGGAAGAAACAGTATCAGCGATTGAAAATCAAATGAATGAAATGAAGCGAGAACAGAAACCAAAAGAAAAAAGAAGAAAAAGTAATGAACAAAGCCTGCAAGAAGTATGGGATTACATAAAAAGACCAAATCTACGTCTGATTGGGGTGCCTGAAAGTGAGGGGGAAAATGGAACCAAGTTGGAAAACACTCTTCAGGAAATCATCCAGGAGAACTTCCCCAACATAGTAGGGCAGGAAAACATTCAAATTCAGGAAATACAGAGAACGCCACAAAGATACTCCTCCAGAAGAGCAACTCCAAGACACAAAATTGCCAGATTCACCAAAGTTGAAATGAAGGAAAAAATCTTAAGGGCAGCCAGAGAGAAAGGTCGGGTTACCACAAAGAGAAGCCCATCAGACTAACAGCAGATCTCTCGGCAGAAACGCTACAAGCCAGAAGAGAGTGGGGGCCAATATTCAACGTTCTTAAAGAAAAGAATTTTAAACCCAGAATTTCATATCCAGCCAAACTAAGTTTCATAAGTGAAGGAGAAACAAAATCCTTTACAGATAAGCAAATGCTTAGAGATTTTGTCACCACCAGGCCTGCCTTACAAGAGACCCTGAAGGAAGCCCTAAACATGGAAAGGAACAACCGGTACCAGCCATCGCAAAAACATGCCAAAATGTAAAGACCATCGAGGCTAGGAAGAAACTGCATCAACTACCGAGCAAAATAACCAGTTAATATCATATTGGCAGGATCAAGTTCACACATAACAATATTAACCTTAAATGTAAATGGACTAAATGCTCCCATTAAAAGACACAGACTGGCAAACTGGATAAAGAGTCAAGACCCATCAGTCTGCTGTGTTCAGGAGACCCATCTCACATGCAGAGACATATATAGGCTCAAAATAAAGGGATGGAGGAAGATCTACCAAGCAAATGGAGAACAAAAAAAAGCAGGGGTTGCAATCCTTGTCTCTGATAAAGCAGACTTTAAACCATCAAAGATCAAAAGAGACAAAGAAGGCCATTACATAATGGTAAAGGGATCAATTAAACAGGAAGAGCTAACTCTCCTAAATATATATGTACCCAATACAGGAGCACCCAGATTCATAAAGCAAGTCCTTAGAGACTTACAAAGAGATTTAGACTCCCATACAATAATAATGGGAGATTTCAACACTCCACTGTCAACATTAGACAGATCAACGAGACAGAAAGTTAACAAGGATATCCAGGAATTGAACTCATCTCTACACCAAGCGGACCTAATAGACATATATAGAACTCTCCACCCCAAAGCAACAGAGTATACTTTCTTCTCAGCACCACATGGCACTTATTCCAAAATTGACCACATAATTGGAAGTAAAGCACTCCTCAGCAAATGTACAAGAACAGAAATTATAACAAACTGTCTCTCAGACCACAGTGCAATCAAACTAGAACTCAGGACTAAGAAACTCAATCAAAACCGCTCAACCACATGGAAACCGAACAACCTGCTCCTGAATGACTACTGGGTACATAACGAAATGAAAGCAGAAATAAAGATGTTCTTTGAAACCAATGAGAACAAAGATACAACATACCAGAATCTCGGGGACACATTTAAAGCAATGTGTAGAGGGAAATTTATAGCACTAAATGCCCACAAGAGAAAGCAGGAAAGATCTAAAATGGACACTCTAACATCACAACTAAAAGAACTAGAGAGGCAAGAGCAAACACATTCAAAAGCTAGCAGAAGGCAAGAAATAACTAAGATCAGAGCCGAACTGAAGGACATAGAGACACAAAAAACCCTCCAAAAAATCAATGAATCCAGGAGTTGGTTTTTTGAAAAGATCAACAAAATTGACAGGCCGCTAGCAAGGCTGATAAAGAAGAAAAGAGAGAGGAATCAAATAGACGCAATAAAAAATGATAAAGGGGATATCACCACTGACCCCACAGAAATACAAACTACCATCAGAGAATACTATAAACGCCTCTACGCAAATCAACTAGAAAATCTAGAAGAAATGGATAATTTCCTGGACACTTACACTCTCCCAAGGCTAAACCAGGAAGAAGTTGAATCCCTGAATAGACCAATAGCAGGCTCTGAAATTGAGGCAACAATTAATAGCCTACCCACCAAAAAAAGTCCAGGACCAGATGGATTCACAGCTGAATTCTACCAGAGGTACAAGGAGGAGCTGGTACCATTCCTTCTGAAACTATTCCAATCAATAGAAAAAGAGGGCATCCTCCCTAACTCATTTGATGAGGCCAACATCATCCTGATACCAAAGCCTGGCAGAGACATAACAAAAAAAGAGAATTTTAGACCAATATCCCTGATGAACATCGATGCAAAAATTCTCAATAAAATACTGGCAAACCGGATTCAGCAGCACACCAAAAAGCTTATCCACCATGATCAAGTGGGCTTCATCGCTGGGATGCAAGAGTGGTTCAACATTCGCAAATCAATAAACGTAATCCAGCATATAAACAGAACCAAAGACAAGAACCACATCATTGTCTCAATAGATGCAGAAAAGGCTTTTGACAAAATTCAACAGCCCTTCATGCTAAAAACGCTCAATAAATTCGGTATTGATGGAACATACCTCAAAATAATAAGAGCTATTTATGACAAACCCACAGCTAATATCATACTGAATGGGCAAAAACTGGAAAAATTCCCTTTGAAAACTGGCACAAGACAGGGATGCCCTCTCTCACCACTCCTATTCAACATAGTGTTGGAAGTTCTGGCTAGGGCAATCAGGCAAGAGAAAGAAATCAAGGGTATCCAGTTAGGAAAAGAAGATGTCAAATTGTCCCTGTTTGCAGATGACATGATTGTATATTTAGAAAACCCCGTCGTCTCAACCCAAAATCTCCTTAAGCTGATAAGCAACTTCAGCAAAGTCTCAGGATACAAAATTAATGTGCAAAAATCACAAGCATTCTTATACACAGGTAACAGACAAGCAAAGAGCCAAATCAGGAATGAACTTCCATGCACAATTGCTTCAAAGAGAATAAAATACCTAGGAATCCAACTTACAAGGGATGTAAAGGACCTCTTCAAGGAGAACTACAAACCACTGTTCAGTGAAATCAAAGAGGACACAAACAAACGGAAGAACATACCATGCTCATGGATAGGAAGAATCAATATCGTGAAAATGGTCATACTCCCCAAGGTTATTTATAGATTCAATGCTATCCCCATCAAGCTACCAATGAGTTTCTTCACAGAATTAGAAAAAACTGCTTTAAAGTTCATATGGAACCAAAAAAGAGCCCGCATTGCCAAGACAATCCTAAGTCAAAAGGACAAAGCTGGAGGCGTCACGCTACCTGACTTCAAACTATACTATAAGGCTACAGTAACCAAAACAGCATGGTACTGGTACCAAAACAGAGATATATACCAACGGAACAGAACAGAGTCCTCAGAAATAATACCGCACATCTACAGCCATCTGATCTTTGACAAAACTGAGAGAAACAAGAAATGGGGAAAGGTTTCCTTATTTAATAAATGGTGCTGGGAAAATTGGCTAGCCATAAGTCGACAGCTGAAACTGGATCCTTTCCTTACACCTTATACGAAGATTAATTCAAGATGGATTAGAGACTGAAATGTTAGACCTAATACCTTAAAAACCCTAGAAGAAAATCTAGGTAGTACCATTCAGGACATAGGCATTTGCAAGGACTTCATATCTAAAACACCAAAAGCAATGGCAGCAAAAGCAAAAATTCACAAATGGGATCTAATTAAACTAAAGAGCTTTTGCACAGCAAAAGAAACTACCATCAGAGTGAACAGGCAACCTACAGAATGGGAGAAAATTTTTGCAACCTACTCATCTGACAAAGGGCTAATATCCAGAATCTACAAAGAACTCAAACAAATATACAAGAAAAAAACAAACAACCCCATCAAAAAGTGGGCAAAGGATATGAACAGACATTTCTCAAAAGAAGATATTCATACAGCCAACAGACACATGAAAAAATGCTCATCATCACTCGCCAGCAGAGTAATGCAAATAAAAACCACAATGAGATACCATCTCACACCAGTTAGAATGGCAATCATTCAGAAGTCAGGAAACAACAGGTGTTGGAGAGGATGTGGAGAAATAGGAACACTTTTATACTGTTGGTGGGATTGTAATCTAGTTCAACCATTATGGAAAACAGTATGGCAATTCCTCAAAGATCTAGAACTAGATGTACCATATGACCCAGCCATCCCACTACTGGGTATACACCCAAAGGATTATAAATTATTCTACTACAAAGACACATGCACACATATGTTTATTGTGACACTATTCACAATAGCAAAGACTTGGAATCAACCCAAATGTCCATCTGTGACAGACTGGATTAAGAAAATGTGGCACATATACACCATGGAATACTATGCAGCCATAAAAAAGGATGAGTTTGCGTCCTTTGTAGGGACATGGATGCAGCTGCAAACCATCATTCTAAGCAAACTATCACAAGAAGAGAAAACCAAACACCGCATGTTCTCACTCATAGGTGGGAACTGAACAATGAGATCACTTGGACTCGGGAAGGGGATCATCACACACTGGGGCCTATCATGGGGAGGGGAGAGGAGGGAGGGATTGCATAGGGGAGTTATACATGATATAAATGATGAATTGATGGGTGCTGACGAGTAGGTGGGTGCAGCACACCAACATTGCATAAGTACACATATGTAACAAACCTGCACGTTATGCACATGTACCCTAGAACTTAAAGTATAATAAAATAAAAAAAAAGAAAAAGAAAATAATTACCTACCTGAAAATGGAAAGGGAAAGGAAAATAATTAGGCATTTGTTCTGCCAATACTGTGTATACTGCATTACAAGTAAGTCACATGCAAACAAATGATCAACTTCAAAAAAAAAAAAAAAAAAAAAAAAAAGAGTGACATAGAAAGTGTTGCGAGCATGTACACCTCGCCCTAGTCACCTGAATTCCCTGTTAACACCAGGTGCAACAGAGGAAGTCTGACCTTCAATTCCCCATCTTTCCTCCACCACCTACCAATAGTAACCATATCATGATTTTAGTTTATTTCTTAGTTGTCAATGAAGCTGTAAGTACCTGTGGAGTGTATATATTTAAATATATATTTTTTCGAACCAATACAGCAGAATATTGTGAGTTTTCTCTTGTAGGAATTATATTGGTACTGTGAATTCACCTGCATTTCCTCGTATTCTATGGGTGTATATATATTTTTTCTTTAGCTTTCTGTTTTCCTGGAGTTTCTAATTGCATTTTCTTCATTCTTTCTATTTAAAAATAATTATCTCCTTTTATCACATTCTTAAAATCTTCCAGCATTTCTAACTTCCCATCTGAAAAGTCACTTCTGGATACCTTTCTTCTTCCTCTTCCCATCCAACTGACATCTCTCTAGGTCTGGAATGGAACTGTCATTCCCATAGGTTTTATAATTTTCTGCCTGGGTTTTCAAATGTGAAATGCTATTTCACTACTGCGACTCCAGGACCAGTCTCTGAAAGCACTATCCGTTTTTCTTATGGTAAAATTTTTTAATTGTATGGGGTTTTGAAATATTTTTTAGATTCTGTCTTCCATTTTTTGAGAGTTAAACGTTGTAAGGAAATTTCAAGCTCTCTTTCCTAATCTCTGAATTTTCCTATCATCTTCCTAAATTTTGTTACTGTCTATCCATGCAGCATTTTATTTTTCTCTGGGATTGTAGTGAGCATGGGTTCTGAAATTTCCTTGCACAGAGTTTATGGTGCCAGGAGGAATAAAGAACTTAAAAACTCATTTCTCTGGTGACAGACAAGTTGTCAGCTTTGTCATAACTGTCTTTTATTGTTTGCTTTTTTTTTCAAACTGTTGGACACTCATGTTTACCTGTGCAATTAGTAGTATGGCTGAAATGGGGTTAGTCACAGGATCATTTCACACTGCGACAAGAGGAACTGGCATTTACGACAGGGGCCTACACACCGGAAAGGTGATCTCCTCTAGGAATCCATAAGCTTCCTTGTTTCCTCGGCAGACATCTTCACCTTTGGTTGCCCTGCTGCCACCTTAGCATGGAGATGCTCTTCCTCCACTTGCAACCTGACCACACAACTGTAGACTTTGTGCTCATGGACTTTTCCTTTCCCTTTGTCTTGAAGAGAGAAGATGCAACCCATTTCTCTACTATGATGGAACCAGAATGTCCTCTTGAATATTACTGCCTCTCCATCATAGGGCAGGTAAGCTTCTGCATGAAAGAAGAAATAGTAGAAAACAGACACGTGGACAGGAAGGTCACTTTGACCTCTAAATGTCCGGAGGGGCAGCTGGGTACTGTGTTAGCTGATCATTCTTTTGTGTGAGCCTTTCCCTCAAGCCTGTTTTGTGTCTGGGCTCAGGCCAATTTAACTAACATTATACAGTCTCACACGTTAGGAAAAGAAAAGAACCTGCCTTCTCAGGCCACAGCTTTCCAAAATGAAAAACCAGAGCTGAGCACAACAACAGTAGCTTGTCATTGAAAGGGACAGGTCTCCTGAGATTGTCTCCAGAAAGTCCAACATCATGGAAGGTAGTGGCAACTTGGAGTGATCAAGCTCGCTGGGGAGAGGGTCGACAACCATTACTGAGACTTGAGTATAAGGGTTTCCCCTCACAGTGTTAAGAAAGCTGCCAGGAAGTTTGGACTGCATGGAACTCACAGAAATACGCAAACTATCTGTAGTCAGATGGACTCTAGATTCCTCCTCACTAAGTAGGGCATCTCTGAAAGAAAGGCAGCAGCCCCAGTCAAGGGCTTATACATAAAACTCCCATCTCCCTCGGACAGACCACCTGGGAAAAGGTATGGCTGTGAGTGCAACTTCAGCAAACATAAACATTCCTGCCTGCCTGCTCTGAAGAGAGCAGAGTATCTGCTAGAACAGTGCCCAAGGACACACTGTCTTTTCAAGTGTGCACCTGACCCCTGTCCCTTATGACTTAGAGTCACCTGCCAGCAGGGGTCAACAGAAACTTCACACAGGAGAGCTCTGGCTGGAAAAAGTCAGCTACCACTGTGGGAAAAATCTTCCAATTCTTGCTGTTTCACCATCTCAGATGGTGATACCCAGGCAAACAGCATCTGAAGGAGACCTCCAGCAAACTCCAGCAGACCTACAGAACTGATGCCTGACTTTTAGATGAAAAACTAACAAACAGAAAGCAGTCACATCAACATCAACAGAAAGGACACACACACACACACACCCACACACACACACACACACAAAACCCAATCCCAAGGCCATCAGCATCAAAGATCCTAGGCAGATAAATCCACAAAAAATGAGGAATAATCAGTTGGCTTGGGTCTGTTTTGGGGCTATTCTGTTCCACTTATCCAATTGTCTATTAAATTATCAATGCCACATGCTTGTTTATTGAGCTAGCTTTAGTGCAGCTATTCATATCCATGTGTGGAAGTCCTTTAGCTTTATTGTTCTTCAGGCTTATTTCATCTATTCTAGGTTTAGGAAGAGGTTGTTGATTTATTTGCCTTGAATTTGCTTGGAATATGCCTGAATAATAATAAAGGTACTTCTCAAGAACAGGAAAGGTCTCTTCCTGTATTTATTTATTGAGAAAGATCTTGCTTTTTCACTCATGTTGGAGTGCCAAGGCACGATCTCAGCTCACTGAGATTCTTCCATTTCAATGCCCCAAGTAACTGGGACCACAGGGATTCACCACCAACCCCAGCTTATTGGTTCAGTATTTTTGGTAGAGATGAGGTTTCACCATGTTCCCCAGGCTGGTCTCCAACTCATGGGCTCAAGTGACCTGCCTGCCAAAGCCTTCCAAACTGCTGTGATTACAGGCAACTTCCACTGTGCCTAGCCTGTCTGCGCATCTACTCATATTTCTTTTGATTTCTCTCAGAGGTGACTCATTGTGTTCTGAGAGAAGTTTGCATATCTTGTTACCTTTATACTTAATGAATTCGATTTTGTGGGTAGCATTGTAAATGGTGTTTTAATATTTCAAATTCCTATTATTTCTGTGCAGTATTGCTGATATAGAAAAAATCAACTGAGTTTTGTCTATTGACCTCGTCTTTGCTTCTTTTTATCTCCATTGAAGGTATGGGAAGGTTGCCTCTATTTCACTTCCACTTCCTGAAAGTATCGTCTGAATTAATACACCCTGAATTTCAGAGATTTTCCATGGCTACCACCAGCAGGTGCACGGAGCCCACGCACTGATTTCACAAACCAGCTGTCTGAGGAGCAGGGTCTCCTCACAGTGCCTCGGACAGAGCTTCCTTCTCCTCAGGACACACCCAGGAGAGGCCATGTTTTCAGGGTACCTCGTGACACCTGTGGCCACATTTATGAGGAAGACGAAGCCTACTTCATCTCAGGACCCGCCCATGAGTGGCAGTGGCTATGGGACACCTGGAGTCGCGTCCACTATGAGGATGAAGACTCCTTTTCTGGACCTGCCAAGGAGGGGCTGTTGCTACAGGACACCTGGTGCTACATCCAGGGTGGGAATAAAGAACTGACCTCAGGACCCTCTCAGAAGAGGACATGGCATTGAGACATCTTGAGAGATAACTCACAAACTATAACTTTAGTCATTTTAACGTACACACTCTCTTTAAAACACTGGGGTTTCCTAAGCTTGAGATTTCTGCAATGGGCTTGCTATGCTGTCTTATTTTTAAGTCAAGCATACTGAGGTAAAAAAGTTTCAGTATTTTGTCCAAACTCTTTATCTTGGTGTTTTCACTATAGAATATGTGGATTTGCATGAATTATATCAGAGACATAGAAAGTGAACGTATGAGGCAAATGCATTGCAAGGGTAGCATTTGTCTAGGTCCACCTGCACATCAGGAGTTGATGGAAACATTCTTATTGTGAATAATGCTACTACAAACATTCTTGTACAAATTGGTGTAAATACACCTTAATTTTTGGGCAATATGCTGAATGTACATACAATTATTTGTGAAACTACTAGACTGTTTTCTAAATAAACTCCCTCTTTTATCTTCCCATTAGCAATTGGATGAGGTTCCCAAATTTTCCATACATTCACTAACATCTGTCATTTCTTCATGATTACAGGCCATTCTATTCAACATAAATTTGTATGTCATTGTGGTCAGATTTTCATTTTTCTGATATGCTTAGCTCTAGATTTGATGCGACAATAATAAAAAAGTCGGCGAGGCATGGTGCTGGGCACCTGTAATCTCAGCTATTTGGGATACTGAGACAGTAGAATTGCTTGAACCCAAGAGGTAGGGGTTGCAGTCAGTCGAGATTGCACCATTGCACTGCAGCTTGCATGGCAAGAGTGAAAGTCTGTCTCAAAAGAAAAATTGCAGAAATTGTATAGAAGATCTCATTTATCTCTAACTTTCTGCTCCTCTAACATCGTGTCATTTTCTCTATCTAATAAGTTGAGCACATAACACATTTTCTTTGGCAGGATAGTGTTAAAACACATGTGAAACGGATGCTAATTAGCAGATACAAAGAGGCCACATTGGGGTAAGAAAAGATTTATGGGTCTTTTATTTTAGCGACCGTTCATCTCAAAAAGGTCAACATCACTAATTATTAGAGAAATGCTAACCAAAACCACAATGAGATATCATCTGAGGCCAGTGAAAATGGAGATTACTAAAAACCCAGGAAACAATAGATGTCAGTGAGTTAATGGAGTCAGAGGAATACTTTACCTGTTGTTTGCAGTGTACATCAGTACAGACATTGTGGAAAAGTGTGTAGTAATTCATCAGATATTTAGAACAAGAAATACCCTGAACTCAGCAATTTCATTACTTGGTATGTTATATATTATATAATAAATTATTATATTGTATATCATATAAGAATATATAGTATATCATATTATATACTATACAATTGTATAAATATAATGTACATAAATATATTTCATATATATATGCATTTCCACCGGAAATAGTATTCTTGCAATTGAATGCATTGGAAAAACACTAGACAATGGTTTTTCAAAGATGAGAAGCAAAACTGTGTAGTAAATTCTAATTATTAATTACTTTTACTTTGTTTTAGGATTCTACTGTTGAGCAGCTACTGTTTTTCTCTCTGAGATTTTTGTTCTTTAAAAGAATTATTTGGGGAGTACATTTTCATAATAAGGCTAAAATCTCTGAGATACTATGACTGATATATTTATATTATCTGTGTTTCATAGCCATGCTTTTAAAAAAACTCTCTATTTATTTTTCTCAAATGAGAGCTTTTTCTGCTAAAGAAAGAAATTGTTCTTCAAATTAAGCTGTAGGAACTTGTAAAAATATTAGTTAAGTATTATCATCACACTGCCTATGAAAAGTATTCATTTGAAAATAAAGCGGTAAAAATGTTGGCTTATACTGGTAGATCCACTATTTAAGATTTACCTCGAAATAGGTGAATATGAAATTCCTATATTTTGGTGTTCTTTCTACTCAAGCTCTTTATTATTATTATTATTATTATTATTATTACTATTATTTTACTTTTTTCTATAGACATTGATAGAAACTAAATTTAAAATCAGAATAGCTTAAAAGTAGTAAATGGTTTTCCTGCAATTTCTTCATTTTTTTTTTTTTCCTTTCAGCAGGCAGAAATAGTTTGTCTTTCAGCTACTGGTGTCTCAGCACTTATCATTTATAGAAATTACAAATCACACTTTCTGTGATTCTGTTTCCTAGACCCAGTAAATTATATCATATAAACATCGCAGTCAGGGTAGCTTTAATTTTAGTAGAATCTTCATATGGAATGTTCACCAATGTTTGGTTAACAGCCACTATTGGAAGAACAATTGGAATGGAAGTTCTGGTACTATAGCCCGTTATAGGGTGTTGAATTTAACACACATAGATATGGTTAATCGTAACAGCAGGAAGCAAATGAAACAGACAGAATATAAAATTTCAAAGTAGGTATCGTACCTTTGCAGTTGGTTGCTTGTGCTTTATGTTGTCTCAGCAGCGTACTGTGGCACGCATATCTGCCTTGCTCCTTTTTCTATTCAGTGAGCTTCTCCAGGGCAGAAACTGGGTGTTGTTTATTTCTTCCTCACAAACTTAAGACACAAGGAAAATCATACAGAAACCTCTTAGATCCTTGGAAACCAACTGTATTTTGCTCTATGTCTACAATCATGTTTTGACTTTCAGAGAGTCTGATGTCTACAATCATGTTTTGACTTTCAGAGAGTCTGAATATAATCCCTTTCCTTCCACAACTAGAGTTAACAGGTATATTTATTGAGTGTTAATAATTCTGATTTCATCATGTAAATAACCTTACATAATTTGGAAAATGCATTATTCTCAAAAGAAGATACGGAATTCTACAAACTCTAAGTAACTTATTCCCCCAGACTGCTGAGGGGGCGGAGCAAGATGGCCGAATAGGAACAACTCCAGTCTCCAACTCCCAGCGCGAGCGACACAGAAGACCGGTGATTTCTGCATTTTCAACTGAGGTACTGGGGTCATCTCACTAGGGAGTGCCGGACAATCGGTGCTGGTCAGCTGCTGCAGCCTGACCAGCGAGAGCTGAAGCAGGGCGAGGCATCGCCTCACCTGGAAGCGCAAGGGGGAAGGGGATCCGTTTTCCTAGCCAGGGGAACTGAGACACACAACACCTGGAAAATCGGGTAACTCCCACCCCAATACTGCGCTGTAAGCATACAGGCATTCCAGGAGAATATATCCCACACCTGGCCGGGAGGGTCCCACGCCCACGAAGCCTCCCTCACTGCTAACACAGCAGTCTGCCGCGATCTATCCGCAAGGCAGCAGCGAGGCTGGGGGAGGGGCGCCCGCCATTGCTGAGGCTTAAGTAGGTAAACAAAGCCGCTGGGAAGCTCGAACTGGGTGGAGCTCACAGCAGCTCAAGGAAGCCTGCCTGTCTCTGTAGTCTCCACCTCTGGGGACAGCGCACAGCTGAAGACCAACAGGGGAAGTAGCGGGAGCCGGTGCAGACGCGAACGACTCTGTCTGACAGCTTTGGGGAGAGCCGCGGATCTCCCAACGCGGAGGTTGAGATCTGAGAACGGACAGACTGCCTGCTCAGGTGTGTCCCTGACCCCTGAGTAGCCTAGCTGGGAGAAATCCCCCACTAGGGGCAGTCTGACACCCCACACCTCACAGGGTGGAGTACACCCCTGAGAGGACACTTCCAAAGGAAGAATCAGACAGGTACACTCGCTGTTCAGCAATATTCTATCTTCGGCAACCTCTGCTGCTGATACCCAGGCAAACAGGGTCTGGAGTGGACCTCAAGCAATCTCCAACAGACCAACAGAGAGTCCTTCTGACTGTCAGAAGGAAAACTATCAAACAGGAAGGACACCTATACCAAAACCCCATCAGTTCGTCACCACCATCAAAGACCAGAGACAGATAAAACCACAAAGATGGGGAAGAAGCAGGGCAGAAAAGCTGGAAATTCAAAAAATAAGAGCGCATCTCCCCCTGCAAAGGAGCGCAGCCCATCACCAGCAACGGATCAAAGCTGGTCAGAGAATGACTTGGACGAGAGGAGAGAAGAAGGCTTCAGTCCATCAAACTTATCAGAGCTAAAGGAGGAATTACGTACCCAGCGCAAAGAAACTAAAAATCTTGAAAAAAGAGTGGAAGAATTGACAGCTAGACTCATTAATGCAGAGAAGATCATAAACGAAATGACAGAGATGAAAACCATGACACGAGAAATACGTGACAAATGCACAAGCTTCAGTAACCGACTCGATCAACTGGAAGAAAGAGTATCAGCGATTGAAGATCAAATGAATGAAATGAAGCGAGAAGAGAAACCAAAAGAAAAAAGAAGAAAAAGAAATGAGCAAAGCCTGCAAGAAGTATGGGATTACGTAAAAAGACCAAATCTACGTCTGATTGGGGTGCCTGAAAGTGAGGGGGAAAATGGAACCAAGTTGGAAAACACTCTTCAGGATATCATCCAGGAGAACTTCCCCAACCTAGTAGGGCAGGACAACATTCAAATTCAGGAAATACAGAGAACGCCACAAAGATACTCCTCCAGAAGAGCAACTCCAAGACACATCATTGCCAGATTCACCAAAGTTGAAATGAAGGAAAAAATCTTAAGGGCAGCCAGAGAGAAAGGTCGGGTAACCCACAAAGGGAAGCCCATCAGACTAACAGCAGATCTCTCGGCAGAAACTCTACAAGCCAGAAGAGAGTGGGGGCCAATATTCAACGTTCTTAAAGAAAAGAATTTTAAACCCAGAATTTCATATCCAGCCAAACTAAGTTTCATAAGTGAAGGAGAAATAAAATCCTTTACAGATAAGCAAATGCTTAGAGATTTTGTCACCACCAGGCCTGCCTTACAAGAGACCCTGAAGGAAGCCCTAAACATGGAAAGGAACAACCGGTACCAGCCATCGCAAAAACTTGGCAAAATGTAAAGACCATCGAGGCTAGGAAGAAACTGCATCAACTAACGAGCAAAATAACCAGTTAATATCATAATGGCAGGATCAAGTTCACACATAACAATATTAACCTTAAATGTTAATGGACTAAATGCTCCAATTAAAAGACACAGACTGGCAAACTGGATAAAGAGTCAAGACCCATCAGTCTGCTGTATTCAGGAGACCCATCTCACATGCAGAGACATACATAGGCTCAAAATAAAGGGATGGAGGAAGATCTACCAAGCAAATGGAGAACAAAAAAAAGCAGGGGTTGCAATCCTAGTCTCTGATAAAACAGACTTTAAACCATCAAAGATCAAAAGAGACAAAGAAGGCCATTACATAATGGTAAAGGGATCAATTCAACAGGAAGAGCTAACTCTCCTAAATATATATGCACCCAATACAGGAGCACCCAGATTCATAAAGCAAGTCCTTAGAGACTTACAAAGAGACTTAGACTCCCATACAATAATAATGGGAGACTTCAACACTCCGCTGTCAACATTAGACAGATCAACGAGACAGAAAGTTAACAAGGATATCCAGGAATTGAACTCATCTCTGCACCAAGCGGACCTAATAGACATCTATAGAACTCTCCACCCCAAATCAACAGAATATACATTCTTCTCAGCACCACATCGCACTTATTCCAAAATTGACCACATAATTGGAAGTAAAGTACTCCTCAGCAAATGTAAAAGAACAGAAATTATAACAAACTGTCTCTCAGACCACAGTGCAATCAAACTAGAACTCAGGACTAAGAAACTCAATCAAAACCGCTCAACTACATGGAAACTGAACAACCTGCTCCTGAATGACTACTGGGTACATAACGAAATGAAAGCGGAAATAAAGATGTTCTTTGAAAACCAATGAGAACAAAGATACAACATACCAGAATCTCTGGGACACATTTAAAGCAGTGTGTAGAGGGAAATTTATAGCACTAAATGCCCACAAGAGAAAGCAGGAAAGATCTAAAATTGACACTCTAACATCACAATTAAAAGAACTAGAGAGGCAAGAGCAATCACATTCAAAAGCTAGCAGAAGGCAAGAAATAACTAAGATCAGAGCAGAACTGAAGGAGATAGAGACACAAAAAACCCTCCAAAAAATCAATGAATCCAGGAGTTGGTTTTTTGAAAAGATCAACAAAATTGACAGACCGCTAGCAAGGCTAATAAAGAAAAAAAGAGAGAGGAATCAAATAGATGCAATAAAAAATGATAAAGGGGATATCACCACTGACCCCACAGAAATACAAACTACCATCAGAGAATACTATAAACGCCTCTACGCAAATCAACTAGAAAATCTAGAAGAAATGGATAATTTCCTGGACACTTACACTCTCCCAAGGCTAAACCAGGAAGAAGTTGAATCCCTGAATAGACCAATAGCAGGCTCTGAAATTGAGGCAACAATTAATAGCCTACCCACCAAAAAAAGTCCAGGACCAGATGGATTCACAGCTGAATTCTACCAGAGGTACAAGGAGGAGCTGGTACCATTCCTTCTGAAACTATTCCAATCAATAGAAAAAGAGGGAATCCTCCCTAACTCATTTTATGAGGCCAACATCATCCTGATACCAAAGCCTGGCAGAGACACAACAAAAAAAGAGAATTTTAGACCAATATCCCTGATGAACATTGATGCAAAAATCCTCAATAAAATACTGGCAAACCGGATTCAGCAGCACATCAAAAAGCTTATCCACCATGATCAAGTGGGCTTCATCCCTGGGATGCAAGGCTGGTTCAACATTCGCAAATCAATAAACGTAATCCAGCATATAAACAGAACCAAAGACAAGAACCACATGATTGTCTCAATAGATGCAGAAAAGGCTTTTGACAAAATTCAACAGCCCTTCATGCTAAAAACGCTCAATAAATTCGGTATTGATGGAACGTACCTCAAAATAATAAGAGCTATTTATGACAAACCCACAGCTAATATCATACTGAATGGGCAAAAACTGGAAAAATTCCCTTTGAAAACTGGCACAAGACAGGGATGCCCTCTCTCACCACTCCTATTCAACATAGTGTTGGAAGTTCTGGCTAGTGCAATCAGGCAAGAGAAAGAAATCAAGGGTATCCAGTTAGGAAAAGAAGAAGTCAAATTGTCCCTGTTTGCAGATGACATGATTGTATATTTAGAAAACCCCATTGTCTCAGCCCAAAATCTCCTTAAGCTGATAAGCAACTTCAGCAAAGTCTCAGGATACAAAATTAATGTGCAAAAATCACAAGCATTCTTATACACCAGCAACAGACAAGCAGAGAGCCAAATCAGGAATGAACTTCCATTCACAATTGCTTCAAAGAGAATAAAATACCTAGGAATCCAGCTTACAAGGGATGTAAAGGACCTCTTCAAGGAGAACTACAAACCACTGCTCAGTGAAATCAAAGAGGACACAAACAAATGGAAGAACATACCATGCTCATGGATAGGAAGAATCAATATCGTGAAAATGGCCATACTCCCCAAGGTTATTTATAGATTCAATGCCATCCCCATCAAGCTACCAATGAGTTTCTTCACAGAATTGGAAAAAACTGCTTTAAAGTTCATATGGAACCAAAAAAGAGCCCGCATTGCCAAGACAATCCTAAGTCAAAAGGACAAAGCTGGAGGCGTCACGCTACCTGACTTCAAACTATACTACAAGGCTACAGTAACCAAAACAGCATGGTACTGGTACCAAAACAGAGATATAGACCAATGGAACAGAACAGAGTCCTCAGAAATAATACCGCACATCTACAGCCATCTGATCTTTGACAAACCTGAGAGAAACAAGAAATGGGGAAAGGATTCCCTATTTAATAAATGGTGCTGGGAAAATTGGCTAGCCATAAGTAGAAAGCTGAAACTGGATCCTTTCCTTACCCCTTATACGAAGATTAATTCAAGATGGATTAGAGACTTAAATGTTAGACCTAATACCATAAAAACCCTAGAAGAAAATCTAGGTAGTACCATTCAGGACATAGGCATGGGCAAGGACTTCATGTCTAAAACACCAAAAGCAACGGCAGCAAAAGCCAAAATTGACAAATGGGATCTAATTAAACTAAAGAGCTTTTGCACAGCAAAAGAAACTACCATCAGAGTGAACAGGCAACCTACAGAATGGGAGAAAATTTTTGCAACCTACTCATCTGACAAAGGGCTAATATCCAGAATCTACAAAGAACTCAAACAAATATACGAGAAAAAAACAAACAACCCCATCAAAAAGTGGGGAAAGGATATGAACAGACATTTCTCAAAAGAAGATATTCATACAGCCAACAGACACATGAAAAAATGCTCATCATCACTGGCCATCAGAGAAATGCAAATCAAAACCACAATGAGATACCATCTCACACCAGTTAGAATGGCAATCATTAAGAAGTCAGGAAACAACAGGTGTTGGAGAGGATGTGGAGAAATAGGAACACTTTTACACTGTTGGTGGGATTGTAAACTAGTTCAACCATTATGGAAAACAGTATGGCAATTCCTCAAGGATCTAGAACTAGATGTACCATATGACCCAGCCATCCCACTACTGGGTATATACCCAAAGGATTATAAATTAGTCTACTACAAAGACACATGTACACGTATGTTTATTGCGGCACTATTCACAATAGCAAAGACTTGGAATCAACCCAAATGTCCATCTGTGACAGACTGGATTAAGAAAATGTGGCACATATACACCATGGAATACTATGCAGCCATAAAAAAGGATGAGTTTGCGTCCTTTGTAGGGACATGGATGCAGCTGGAAACCATCATTCTTAGCAAACTATCACAAGAAGAGAAAACCAAACACCGCATGTTCTCACTCATAGGTGGGAACTGAACAATGAGATCACTTGGACTCGGGAAGGGGAACATCACACACTGGGGTCTATCATGGGGAGGGGGGAGGGGGGAGGAGGGAGGGATTGCATTGGGGAGTTATACATGATATAAATGATGAATTGATGGGTGCTGACGAGTTGATGGGTGCAGCACACCAACATGGCATAAGTTTACATATGTAACAAACCTGCACGTTATGCACATGTACCCTAGAACTTAAAGTATAATAAAAAAAAAAAAAAAAAAAAAAAAAAAAAAAAAAAAAAAAACTTATTCCCCCAGAGTTACTCGTGGCAGAGGACTCATTCACCTTTAGTCCTGCTTACTTGATCAAACTTTACTATATTACATAACCTCTAGTGTATGTTATTATTTTACCTCTCTATTCTGATAACTTTTCTGTGAACTCAGTTATAATAGCCCACGTGTGAGATAAGCAATCATAGTAAAAAATAAAAAGTAAATTGAGTACTTTGAAAATTAGGAGTATTTTATATATGTGTGTGTGTGTGTGTGTGTGTGTGTGTGTGTGTGTGTGTGTATATATATATATATATATATATCATTGTATTCAGTAGCTTTTGGTATTTGTTTCAACTTATTTGCTTATATTTATATAAAAACCTCAATACCTTAACCAAACACAATTCAGAAAAGAAAGGCTTCACTAAGGGACATTATATTAAATGAAATTGCCAGGAAATATAAAGGACAAGGATTGCAAGATTTTACTTATATGTGAGAAATAACAAAGTAGATCTTACAGAGGCAGAGAAAAGAATGACAGATTGTTATAGGCTGTGAAAGACGCTGAGCAAACCAATATGTCCATTAGTTAATAGGTAAAACATATGGTTAGAAGGAATAGGTTTTAAAGTTTGATTGTGTAGACGGGAGATTACAGGTGTGAATAATGTATTATAAATTTCAAAATAACTAGAAGTTTATATTTCGAAAGTTGTTTAAACAAATATGTCATATATGACTGAAATGATTAATATACCAATTACCAATATGCCACTTAAAAATGTGGTCATGGTTCATTGGGTGCATGTATCAAAATAATACTGCTACTTTGTAAATATGTAAAATTATAATGTATCAATTTAAAAAGCAATAAATGGTAGTGTATTCAAATAAAAAGTTTCACAAAAGCTGTCCATTTCTGAATGTCGAAAAGCTCTTTCTCTCTATGCCACAGGCCTTCGTGATTGATATTCTGATTTTAGAAGTACTTGCAACATGTTCGTTGGCAGAATGAGGCCGTGGCAGAAAACCCATGCATGCCCCTCTTCAGCATTCATTGGAAATTGTGGTCCAGGGCACTCCTGGATGCCACGAAACAATATACCCCATTGGAAAGATAATTATTAATCTGTCTTGCCTTGGCGTTGAGACTGCTTCTTTGACTGAAGCCCATAAAATAATTGTAAAACTTGCAACACCTATAATATGTTGGGCAAATTAGGGAAACAACCTAAAGATAAGTGCTCAGAATACTTCTGAAATGACATTTAAAAATTGGCTGTATAGTGGAAAATGCTACCAGGGAATTGCAAGAGAATGCTCATCCTGTTCAAGAGCAGGTCACCGGGTATTTTCTAGCATCGAGTTTGGAAACATCTCAGGAATTACTGGATCACACTATCACATGGGCAGTGCCCTTTGAAGAGCTCCCTGATGACAATAACAGCCTGCTTGGTTGATGAATGGCAGTTTCAAGGTGGATGAACAATGTCCTGTTGGCAGGCTTTCAGAGAGACCTGTGAAATGAAAAAAACAATTGAAGGTGGAAGGAGCAAATTAGCTCAGTGATTGAACTTCATGCTCTTTTTCTACTTATGGATTAAAAACATTACACCATTATTTTATAAAGGCAATTGTTTGAATTTATGAGTACTAAATAGTAATCAATGCCCTGGCCATGTGAACAACAGAAAACTGGACTTTCAAACAGATGTCAGTATGTGACACATGGGCTTTCAATGGACTGAGTCACACCCTGGCATCCACATTGCAGTAAAAGTTTAAGGAGTACATGAAAGGAATACATATTGATTCCCATTTGAAGAATCCTCTCAAAGATGATTGGGAGGTGATTAGAAACATGACATTATGATGTGTTCACTTGAAGTGGCGACCTTGTAGAGGTGCAGCAGTAATGCAGAGATAAGATTAATCTACACTTATTTCTCTTGTACTCTCTAAGAAACACAAATTCCAAAATCGAAGTCTAGGCCAGAAGGGAAACATAGACTGCAAATAACAATAGGGCCAAATAGGAAAGCCCATAATAGTTGGATTACAAGGTCCCAATACCAGTAGTCCTGATAGTGTCTTTGTAGGTCTTGACTAACGTAGATTGCATTTTTGAATTCATAGTGGTCGATGCTAATGCTTATTATACTCTAAAAATATAAATACATAGTATATTGTAACCAGTTTGAACAAACGAATTGCTGTCCCTCATACTATGCACCACATTTCATATCCCATTGTTTCCCACAATGGGCATGGAGATATTACATCGAATGAAAACAATTATATGAATTATTTAAAATCAGAATGCACTTATATCTTCAGCAAACCATACATCTAACAACAAAAGTTTTAAGATAATATAGAAATAAACCAGGCGACCTACTGCTTTCAAGGAAAATTGTGACTGGTTACCAAAGCAGTCAGAAATCTTGGTTCAATGGTACTTCAAAGTACTGTGCGTTCTAATAATATGTACTTCGCTGGAATTCGATGTGGCCAAGTTTCAGAGGCATCACTTAAATTCTACCACAAAAGTGCCCCCAGCTCAAAAATTACAATCTACCATGTCACACATTGTGACATATGAAAATGGTGCATATTGCTTTTAATATTTTAGAATTTCTATTAAAAATATTTCAATGTTCTTTATCTCAAAAATAAATAAAACTATCAAACATTAAAGATGAAGAACTCATAGAGTAAAAATCGGCTTTTTAAAAATATTTTTCCCCTGTTTTATATTTTTCTGATTATAAAAAAAATAAGATTTCTGAGCAATACAGCTTTTACTCTGGGCAACTGTTAAAATTTAGGTAATTCCATCCCTTGGCTTAGTGAACTTGGTGAGAAGTCATGCTAACTGTTACAGCACGAGAAAAGCTTTCAAATGATTAACATGGCTGGGTGCTATGGCTCACCACCTGTAATCCCAGCACTTTGAGAGGCTGAGGCAGGTGGATCGCAAGGTCAGGAGATCCAGACCACCCTGGATAATAAGGTGAAACCCTGTCTCTACCAAATATATATAATTAGACAGGTGTGATAGCACATGAGTGTAATGCCAGCTACTTGGGAGGCTGAGGCAGGATAATTGTCTGAACATGGGGCAGTGAGAGTAGTAGTGGGCCAAGTTTGAAAGCACCACACTCCAGCCCTGGCAACTAGAGTAAAACCCAAGGGGGAAAAAAAAGAGAGAAAGAAAGAAAGGAAGGAAGGAGGAAATGAAGAGAGAGAGAGAGAGAAGAAATGAGAGAGACAGAGAGACAGAAGAGACAGAGAAAGAAGAAAGAAAGAAAGAAAGAAAGAAAGAAAGAAAGAAAGAAAGAAAGAAAGAAAGAAAGAAAGAAAGAAAGAAAGAAAGAGAGAGAAAGAGAGAGAGAGAGAGAGAAAGAAAGAAAGAAAGAAAGAAAGAAAGAAAGAAAGAAAGAAAGAAAGAAAGAAAGAAAGAAATAAAAGAAAGAGAGAGAGAGAAAGGAAGGAAGGAAAGAAAGAGGGGAAAGAAAGAAAGAGAGGGAATAAAAGGAAAGAAAGAAAAGAGAAGAAAAGAAGAGAGAACAAAAGAAAATTCCATTACACATGTTGTGGCTAATCTTCCCAGGATATTTTTAAAAATATTTGTTTTGGGCCGGGCGCGGTGGCTTAAGGCTGTAATCCCAGCACTATGGGAGGCCGATACGGGCGGATCACGAGGTCAGGAGATCGAGACCATCCTGGCTAACACCGTGAAACCCCGTCTCTACTAAAAAATACATAAAACTAGCCGGGTGAGGTGGCGGGCGCCTGTAGTCCCAGCTACTCGGGAGGCTGAGGCAGGAGAATGGCATAAACCCGGGAGGCGGAGCTTGCAGTGAGCTGAGATCCTGCCACTGCACTCCAGCCTGGGTGACAGAGCAAGACTCCATCTCAAAAAAAAAAAAAAAAAAAAAAAAAAAAAATTTGTTTTAACTTAGAAGTGCTCATAAATGGTTATTATTTGTATTTTTGGTCAGTATTTGCTTTCTTAGTAAACTATGTATTAAAGGCCATAAAACTTTTAATTTTTACTGCCTGTGTATTTTGAGAAAGACTAAATAAGTCACTTGATGCTCTTATTGAAATATCAAACATTTTTATGAACTAGGACAAGGCAGTACTTAATTCCAAAGAAAATATAACAAGGGCAAAATAAAACATGATCCTACTTGAAGTATTCTTCCTCTAATCCTCTTGCCAAAGCTGTCATAGATAATTTTTTTAAATTTGCAGTCACAGCTAATATGTTATAAAATATGTAAGAAAATAATAATGGAATACCATATAAGTAAAGATCAAAATTAGTTTGAAAAATAAAAATAAAACTTTATTTACTTATTTTACCTGTTGATACATAAAGCCCGTTGGAAGAGGATATAATGGAGCATCTTCTCTTGGAGAAGACTTATGCTCATCTAAGGCATCTTGGTCATCTGGCTGCAGATTATATCTATTTAAAAAGATTGACAATTTGATTATAAAAGTAACTTTATACCTTCTATTTAATTTTCTTCATTTCGAATACGCTTTTCATAAATGCAGGAAAGCTGACACCTTTAACATCTTCACAACTCGTGCAAATGATTTGTTATTCCGGGAAAAATCTGAGTTATTTTAGCTACATAGTTTCTAGTCCATTTCGCACAAATCATTTCCAAAAGGAAACTGACTTTTCAAGACCAAGAAAACCAACGCTAACCGTTTAATAAAATAAATACTTTAAGGGCAATATTAATACATAAATGTGGGCCCATACATTTAAAAATTACTTCTCTATCTCCCAGATTTATCGGCTGCCCTTTGGGGTTTTCCCGCAGCCCCTTAGCTAGATAAAGTTCTCAAGCATTTGTAACTGTCATCCTAGCACTGCTTGATCTTTCTAAGAAATAGCCATTTGATGTCTATTGTTTTCTACTGGAGGAGACCAATTTTTGAAGGCACCCTGAATTGTTTCAGTATATGGTCTTCTTTCAAGTTTCTATATTCACTAAATGAGTAAAATTTCTTTCTTTTCTTTTATTTTTCCACAGGAAAATGCAAATACAGTCCTTCACTTCCACAAATTATGCAGCTGCGTTTCCCCCATTTGGGTAAACCGCAGGGGTCAGCACATCCAGAGTTCAATAGATCTGCCTTGTCCTGCGAAAGCCACCATCGTGATCATGACATCTCCTCTGGCAGGGAAGTATCCATTTTCTTTTTATGACTTCGATTTTCCTTAGAAAGAAGAGTATAATTCTAGTGGATAGTATATGTAGACAAAACATTTTAAATTTGTTACAATGTATAGTTTAATAAATTAAACTACAACTATAAATGTGATAGCATTTTTTTAAAAAATTCAGTATCAGCTTAAAATGTTAAATTCAGTCATCCATGATTACTCTTTTAAAACACATTTCTTAATTCTGAAACAGGCTCCTACAAAATTGTGAGAAAACACTATGGCAACCAACGAAACAACTACTAAATAAAGCTACCATACATTTTATGCACTGATATGCTCATTTTTGCTACTGACTCTTTGAGTGTTCTATGGTATTTAACAGCCATTCTAGGTCTTCTGGAATTTTATTATGTGCACTATGAGCTTTAAAAATAAGCAGATAAAAATAATTTCTAATATCTAGTAGCAGCTTATATTTTACTGCCTCATATGTGCCATTCAGAACAAGTTTTTGAGTTAATATAACTAATATTTGAGTTAGTTTCCTAAGCGGGTAACATTAGGAAATCCATTTCACAAATAAAAAATCAATTACAGTCAGGAGAAATACTTTGCAAAATATCACAGATTTAGCCAGTTGAGGAGGTAGCTAGCAACCTGACTCAAATATCTGACCTCTTGGCATATTACAAATTTAAAATGTTTTGTCTAAATATACAATCCACGCATTACTACAAGTGAATTAAATACAGTAATGCTATATTAATTTTCATAGTTCTGTCTTTTATTCCATACCTAGGATTATGCTCTGTGGCCCAGGCTGGACTACAGTGGCCTGATGCGAGCTCATATCTCAATGAGGCCTCACACTCCGAGATTCAAGGAATACTCCTGCCTCCGCCTTCCAAATGCTTGGGAATGCAGAAGTGCATCACCATGTCCAACTCTCCTCATTATTTTTACTAAAGACGAGTATCCTTTGAAGACTACCTCTTTTAAGAAAAAAAAAAAAAAAAAAAAAAAAAAACGTATTGTTCACTCATTTTTCCGAAACAACAGTTTAGAACGTAAAGCAAGGATCCCATGATTATAAAACAACGGTATAAATTGGCAGTACAAAATTGATTTAAATTCTAATAGTACAGGAACACATATGACTGATAAAGTAATTTTCAATGACAACAATCAAATTTTCATGATTTGCTAATGACCAGTCATTTTGTTTCAGTTATGACTGCAGTGCAGCAAATCTAGACTGCCAACTGTTTACTCCTCTTAGGAGTCAATATTAAAAATTGCAAAAATGACTTCTGTCTTTTTTCATTACAACGACAGATAAATAAAATAGTTTTTCTCCCTTTACCATGTCTCATACTGAACATAATCATATTATACTCCAATTCAGAAGCCAGGATTTTTGTTTTTGCTATAGAAGCATTTATAATATGAATTTTGTTTGAAAAAAGTAATTTTTATAATCTAATGATTTCAGGTAAAGAATAACATGGGTAGGCTTGTTGTAACAATTATAGTACATAATTCATTATCATGATCATACTCTCTTAAAAATTGAAATAAAATGAATCTATAAATTACGTTGGGCAGTAAGGTCATTTCCACGACATTGATTCTCCCTATCCATGAGCAGGGAATGTTCTTCCACTTGTTTGTGTCCTCTTTTATTTCCTTGAGTTGTAGTTTGTAGTTCTCCTCAAAGAGGTCCTTCACATCCCTTGTAAGTTGGATTCCTAGGTATTTTATTCTCTTTGAAGCAATTGTGAATGGGAGTTCACTCATGATTTGCCTCTCTGTCTGTCTGTTACTGGTGTATAGGAAAGATTGTGATTTTTGCACATTGATTTTGTATCCTGGGACTTTGCTGAAGTTGCTTATCAGCTTAAGGATATTCTGGGCTGAAACGATGGGGTTTTCTAAATACACAATCATATCATCTGCACACAGAGACAATGTGACTTGCTCTTTTCCTAATTAAAGACCCTTTTATTTCTTTCTCCTGCCTGATTGCCCTTGCCAGAACTTCCAAAGCAATGTTGAATAGGAGTGGTGAGAGAGGGCATCCCTGTCTTGTGCCAGTTTTCAAAGGCAATGCTCCCAGATTTTGCCCATTCAGTATGAAATTACCTGTGGGTTTGTCATAAAAAGCTCGATGCCATCCCCATCAACCTACCAATGACTTTCTCCACAGAATTGGAAGAAACCACTTTAAAGTTCATATGGAACCCAAAAAAGTGCCCACATTGCCAAGATAATCCTAAGCCAAAAGAACAAAGATGGAGGCATGATGCTACCTCACTTCAAACTATACTGCAAGGGTACAGTAACCAAAATAGCATGATGCTAGTACCACTACAGAGATATAGACCAATGGAACAGAACAGAGCCCTCAGAAATAATACCACACATCTATAACAGTATGATCTTTACAAACCGGATAAAAACAAGAAATGGGGCAAGGATTTCCGATTTAATAAATGGTGTTGGGTAAAGGGGCTAGCCATATGCAGAAAGCTGAAACTAAATCCCTTCCTTACATTTTATACAAATATTAATTCAAGATTGATTAAAGACTTAAATGTTAGACAGAAATCCATAAAAACCCTAGAAGAAACCTAGGCAATACCATTCAGGACATAGGCATAGGCAAGGACTACATGTCAAAAACACCAAAAGTAATGTCAACAAAAGCCAAAACTGACAAATGAGATCTAATGAAACTAAAGAGCTTCTGTACAGCAAGAGAATCTACCATCCAAGTAAACAGGCAATCTACAGAATGAGGAGAAATTTTTGCAGTCTACTCATCTGACAAAGGGCTAATATCCAGAACCTACAAAGAATTCAAACAAATTTACAAGAAAAAATGCATTAAAAATTGGATGAACAGTATGAGCAGACATTCTCAAAAAAAGATATTTATGCAGCCCACAGACACATGAAAAAATATTCAGCACCACTGACCATCAAAAAAATGCAAACCAAAACAACAATGAAATACCATCTCACACCACTTAGAATGGCGATCATTAAAAAGTCAGGAAACAACAGGTGCTGGAGAGGAGATGGAGAAATAGGAACACTTTTACACTGTTGGTGGGAGTGTAAATTAGTTCAACTATGGTGGAAGACAGTGTGGTGATTCCTCCAGGATCTAGAACTAGAGATACCATTTGACCTAGCCATCCCATTGCTGGGTATGTACCCAAAGGATTATAAATCATGTTGCTCTAAAGAGACATGAACACATATGTTTATTTTGGCACTATTCACAATAGCAAAGACTTGGAACCAACCCAAATGTCCACCAGTGAGAGAGTGGATTTTAAAAAATGGTGCACATATACACCATGGAATACTATGCAGCCATAAAAAAGGATGAGTTCATGTCATTTGTAGGGACATGTATGCAGCTGGAAACCATCATCCTCTGCAAACTGTCACAAGGACAAAAAACCAAACCCCAACTGTTCTCACTTATAGGTAGGGATTGAACAATGAGAACACTTGGACACAGGAAGGGGAACATCGCACACCGGGATTGGGGAGTGGAGAGGGATAGCATTAGGAGATACACCTAATGTAAATGATGAGTTGATGGGTGCAGCACAGCAACACGATGCACGTATATATATGTAAAAAACCTGTATGTTGTACATGTGTACCCTAGAACTTAAAGTATAATTTAAAGAAAACACACAGAAAAAAAAGAAAAATATATATAATAAAGTGAAAATCACGTCATTTGCCACATTATCAATAGTATCAAATGTTTTTATGTGCAATTTGGATTAGTATTATCTTTGCCTATATTGTTATCTGCTGTTTCGAACAGTGCTTGGTACAGAGCAGATGTTGATATATATCTGTTTAATGCTGCCTATTGAATAGACTAAATGTTAATTACAGAAAACATTTCATGCTTGTCTTAATAAGGAGAATAATAAATTCATACATGAAACCCACATTAATCCACAGCCACTATTTTTCACATTAACCCAACATGTATAACTTTAATCACTTTCTTGGATGAGATGAGGCTAAGATGTGATTTAGCCTTACTTTAGAGGAAATACATGCAGTTACATATTAAACAATGTATGACTGCAAACTGTTTTTATAATGGCATGAATTAAATTTCATTGATAAGAACTCTTAATGTCAATTGTACAACATTAATTGACCTGCTTGAAATTTATGATGGTGGACCAAAGAACAATTAGAAAATTTTAATTGTTAAAACCTAATATTTTCAGTTGTTTAAAATTTAAGTTTGTCACTTGCCTTTAATCATTTTGTTCTACAGATTTATAAAAACTTTCATTTATCATCAGGATTTCAGTAGTTTATTTTAATGTCTATTGAGTGAAAATTGTGTGTGTGTGTGAGAGAGAGAGAGAGAGCATGTGCGTATAGAGTTTCCAGATACATAATATGATTTGTTTCTAAAATCCTACAACAATAAAACTTTGTGTCTCCTGGCATCTTTGAGAAATTAATTGTGGTGCAATTGTTAGGCTTATTTTACTGCAGATGACACAAGTAAGAATTCTAGAAAAAGGCTAAAGATGTCTTTTTACCATAACCAGTTTTTTAAAAATTATCATTTTTCTCAAATCCAGCCAGGCATGGGGATGGACCCTGGTAATCCCAGCTACTCAGGAGGCTGATGCACAGAATTGCTTGAACCCAGGAGGTGGTGATGTCAGTGAGCTGAGATTGCACTCCTGCCCTGCAGCCTGGTCGACAGAGCAAAACTCTCTCAAAAGAACAAAACAGAACAAAAAAACCACACACATACACACACAAAACTCTTCTTCTTACATACCAATTAAACTAGCTATTTAGAGGCTATGGATTGTTTTTGGGTAACTTAATATTATATACCTTGCTAACATTAACACGTTAAAAAAAATTTACATTCTAGGACATTCTTTTCTATGACTTTTTTTCATTATTGCATCTATAGTAACACATGGATCCTTTTAGATGAGTCCAAATTTTGGACATTTGTATCCAACTCCCTATTACAATTTTCTATTTGGTGTCCCATATGCTTCTAAAATGCAATCCGCTCAAATAGGTTCTCTTTTTTCTATGAGTAAATTGCATTACTATTCCCTCAACTTATCAAATCACACTCGGGACACAGTGTTAACATCTCTTAACTGCCTCAAATATCCAAGTACCAATACAAACCTATTGTAACTTATAAAGAGCTTGTAATTCTCTCAACACATATGTTCCACATTGCCAGTTTCTCTAACATAGAGCACGCACATCTTTTTCTACAGGCAATTTTGAATACTTCCTTACTGTGGTCCATTGTGAAATTTTCCATGCTATAGCCAGTGAGATGTTACTAATTTGTGGTTCTCTAATGGTTTATCAAGTCACATGGAATATCTCACATAATTGCTAAAATGCCAAGTTATGCCAATAATAAATCTGTAACTACTGGCTGCTTTTTTTTTTTTTTTTTAAACTTAACAAAGCAACCGTTTTCTACTGCAAGATGCTATTTACCCTCCAAATCTAAATCACATAGTCCCTACAATTGACGGCAGAACTCTTTGTATTTTTCTGTCTATTATGCTTTGTATCTCACCTGGGCTGTTTATTCAGTGCTATGTTTTCAAAATCATAATTAAGGCAGATTCAAAATAATTTATCTAAAATTCACAAAGCTCAATTAAGACTTTTTATTTATTTATTTTTTTATTTATTTTTATTATACTTTAAGTTCTAAGGTACATGTGCATAACGTGCAGGTTTGTTACATATGTATATTTGCGCCATGTTGGTGTGCTGAACCCATCAACTCGTCAGCACCCATCAATTCATCATTTATATCATGTATAACTCCCCAATGCAATCCCTCCCCCCTTCCCCCTCCCCATGATAGGTCCCAGTGTGTGATGTTCCCCTTCCCGAGTCCAAGTGATCTCATTGTTCATTTCCCACCTATGAGTGAGAACATGCGGGGTTTGATTTTCTGTTCTTGTGACAGTTTGCCAAGAATGATGGTTTCCAGCTGCATCCATGTCCCTACAAAGGACACAAACTCATCCATTTTTATGACTGCATAGTATTCAATAGTGTATATGTGCCACATTTTCTTAATCCAGTCTGTCACAGATGGACATTTGGGTTGATTCCAAGTCTTTGCTATTGTGAATAGTACCGCAATAAACATACGTGTGCATGTGTCTTTGTAGTAGAATAATTTATAATCCTTTGGGTATATACCCAGTAGTGGGATGGCTGGATCATATGGTACATCTAATTCAAGATGGATTAGAGACTCAAATGTTAGACCTAATACCATAAAAACCCTAGAAGAAAATCTAGGTAGTACCATTCAGGACATAGGCATGGGCAAGGACTTTATGTCTAAAACACCAAAAGCAACGGCAGCAAAAGCTAAAATTGACAAATGGGATCTCATTAAACTAAAGAGCTTCTGCACAGCAAAAGAAACTACCATCAGAGTGAACAGGCAACCTACAGAATGGGAGAAAATTTTTGCAATCTACTCATCTGACCAAGGGCTAATATCCAGAATCTACAAAGAACTCAAACAAATCTACAAGAAAAAAACAAACAACCCTTTCAAAAAGTAGGCAAAGGATATGAACAGACATTTCTCAAAAGAAGACATTCATACAGCCAACAGACACATGAAAAAATGCTCATCATCACTCGCCAGCAGAGAAATGCAAATAAAAACCACAATGAGATACCATCTCACACCAGTTAGAATGGCAATCATTCAGAAGTCAGGAAACAACAGGTGTTGGAGAGGACGTGGAGAAATAGGAACCCTTTTACACTGTTGGTGGGATTGTAAACTAGTTCAACCATTATGGAAAACAGGATGGCAATTCCTCAAGGATCTAGAACTAGATGTACCATATGACCCAGCCATCCCACTACTGGGTATATACCCAAAGGATTATAAATTATTCTACTACAAAGACACATGCACACGTATGTTTATTGCGGCACTATTCACAATAGCAAAGACTTGGAATCAACTCAAATGTCCATCTGTGACAGACTGGATTACAAAAATGTGGCACATATACACCATGGAATACTATGCAGCCATAAAAAAGGATGAGTTTGCGTCCTTTGTAGGGACATGGATGCAGCTGGAAACCATCATTCTTAGCAAACTATCACAAGAAGAGAAAAGCAAACACCGCATGTTCTCACTCATAGGTGGGAACTGAACAATGAGATCACTTGGACTCGGGAAGGGGATCATCACACACTGGGGCCTATCTTGGGGAGGGGGGAGGAGGGAGGGATTGCATAGGGGAGTTATACATGATATAAATGATGAATCGATGGGTGCTGACGAGTTGGTGGGTGCAGCACACCAACATGGCATAAGTATACATATGTAACAAACCTGCACGTTATGCACATGTACCCTAGAACTTAAAGTATAATTTAAAAAAAAAAAAAGAGAGAGACAGAGAGAGATAGAGGGAGAAAGATAACATCAATCAGACACAATATCTAAAGGATTACCAGAAATATGAAACAAGTGCATAAAAAACCTGAGAATACATGAAATACATTAAAGTTGCACACATTTGCATTGCACTTTACTATGTGTATATGTATATGTATATGGAATATTGATTGTACTTTAAGACACTTTTCTTTTTATAACTTGATAAAGATGTGCTCCTCATTTAGTTTTTAAAAATAAAAACATCATTGATATAAAATTATGAAAATATCTTACCTGAACTGGCATACATTACAAACAACAAACTATATTTCTGTAAATCAAATCCCTATGCCCTGAATTTTTTCTTCTCTGGAGATTCAATACTCCTATTAGTAACTGATCACTCTTGTTCAAGTTGTTATATTTTTGTGAAAAATAAGCATTCACTGGTGTAATAGAATCAAGATTATGTAACAGCTTCTATTTGTATAAAAAGAATTCTGTTCTCATAAAGAGCAAACATATCACAAAGAAAAACATTAAATACAATTCCTTTTTGAGAGAGAAAATAAAAAGCTGTGTTAGATGTTACTGTAGATTTTATACGCTGCTATAGTTAAAACAACAACAACAACAACACTTCCACAACTTCAGGAGAAAATTTAAGCCATTTAGTTATTTATAATATCTGTATTTTTAATTCTATTTTACAGTTTTATTTTTAATAAAATGCCATTCATTTTAACATTAGAAAAGTAAATTTTAAAAATATGAAGCTTAGAGAATTCCTTTAAAAATGTGACTATTCAATACACAAAATAATTTAACCTTGTTTTTGAGAATGCCAAGTATTCATTATTAAATACCATAAAATAATTTTTAAAAATCACAGGGGTTATAATGCATTTGTGTATGGCAAATACATCAGATAGAGTCACACAGGTTCTCTGATTTGCATTTGCAGACAACAGAATTTACTTCTAGGTATATAACTGCTCCAAAAACCAAAACAAAATTAATAGCTGTGCACCTAACTGACTAGAAAATGATAGAGCATGCGCACCTTCATCCTGAACAAACAGTGCCACTTTAACTTCCAGCTCTCTTTTCAGTCTCACGAATTTCAAGGGAATTGCTTCTCTTCTGACTACCAATAAGAAGTACATTCCTTTGCCTTCAGGAGCACTAAGATAGGGAATCTAGAAGCAGACATGGAGGATATGCCTGCAACTCCAGAAACAGAAACACAACCCTCTTTGTCAGATAACCACAACAAAAGAGAAAAAGAGGCAGTCCAAACCTCTGATAAACTCTTTGAGACTGAATTGGGAAAAACTCTTAGTCCGCTAATAGAGTGTGGCTCTGACTACACCTGGTCAGACACCCCTCTCAGTTTGATTCAAAGTAAATCTCTCTGTTGACTGTCAAGCCATCCTTCAGGTTTCTCTCCTCTTTTTGTAATGCTTACATTTGATGCTGAAAACTGGAACCGGTGTTGGGAGCACAAGCTCCCTTGCTTCCCAGGAAGCTGTGGGTAATGGCAGTTTATCCTAAGGTAACTCCTGGATCCTGAGATTCTCTGGCCACCTGCCTCATCATTTTTTCTCTCATTTAACCCATCAAGAGAATGTTGTGAGAAGGACAACAGACCTGAAGGGAACTGGAAGGCTCAGGTCAGGGCTCTAAAACCCTCAAGTCTCAGGAATCCACCTCTGACAACCAGTATTAGGTATTTCACTTCCTAACATTGGCTGCCTCTTCTCTCTCTCTCTCTCTCTCTCTCTCTCTCTCTCTCTCCTCTCTCTCTCTCTCTCTCACTCTCTCTCTCTCTCTCTCTCTCTGTCAATCTCTATCTCTCTCATTCTGTTGCTCTGTCTTCATCATGTAGCTCCATTCTGGCAGTCCCTCTGCCAATTCCAACTGGAATATCCAACATACAACCTTTATTCAGCCATCTGGTAAGATCTAACTTTTCCTGGATATTTCCTGGAACTGGAGAAATTCCGGCCTGCTGTCCACTTCCTCTAAGGACCAATGGGACTAAGCTAGAGGAAACACTGGGGATGAACAGGACTTTCTCAACACAACAGTCTTCTTCCATAAAGAGGATTCCAAATTTCTATCTATCATCTGGGGACATCTAGAACAAAACAGACATTTTTCAATATATCTTTATAGCAATCCAGCTTCCTGGAAGTGCTAATTGTTAAGTACATGAATTTGTAAATATATCATTCACTTGTACCGATGGGAAAGGTTTAGTGTTACTGCCATTTACAGAAAAAGCAAACAAAGAAACAAACAAAAACTTAACACGTTTTGCGTTGAGTTAAAAATGGCTAAAAGTTACATTATAACATGTAATTGAAAGTGCTAAATGTAAATTTTCATGCAAGGCATATAAAAAGAGTAGAAAGTTAAAAATTGTAAGTGGACATAAAAATGTACATTTTAATAAAAACTAAAAATTCTTTTGGGCAGATAGTGACCTAGCTTGAAGAGTGTTTTCATTTGTTTGTTTGTTTCTGTGTCTGTTTGTTTGTTTCCATGCCCCAGTGGCACCTGAAATGCCAGAAATCAGCACAGTTCACTCCCTTAAATGGGTGTGAAGCCAGGGAGCCAAGCAGTCTAGTTCAGTGAACGTCAACGCCCAAGGAAGCCCAGCAAGCTAAAATCCACTGCCTTGAAAATTATCACTGCCAGCCAGTAGTCTGAAGTTAACCTGGGATGCTTGAGATTGGTGGGGGACAGGGGTGTCCACCAATGCTGAGGCTTGAGTAGGTGGCTTTCCTCCCTTCACAGTGTAAATGAAGTCAGGTAGGAAGTCACCACAGCTCATCAAAGCTGCTGTAGCCAGACTGCCTCCCTAGATTCCTCCTGCCTGGTCAGGGCATCTCTGAAAAATGGCAGCAGCCCCAGTTAGGGGCTTATGCATAGAAACTCCCATCTCCCTGAATCAGAGCACCTTTGGCAAAGGGCAGCTAGAGGCACAGATTCAGCAGACGTAACCCTTCCTGCCTGCGGTTCTGAAGACAGCTGAAGATCTCCAACAGACTGCCTCATCAAGTGTGTCTATGAATCCCATGCTTCTTGACTGGGAGACTCCTCCCCCCAGGGATCGACAGACACTTCATACAGGAGTACCCTGGCTGGCACCTGGCAGGTGCTTCTGTGGGATGAAGCTTTTCAGAGGAAAGAACAGGCAGCACTCTTTGCTTTTCTGTTCCTCTGATAGTGGTACTCAGGCAAAAACTGTCAGAAGTGGACCCCCAACATAGTCCAGCACACTGCAAACTGAGGGACCTGATTGATAGAAAGAAAACTAACAAGAGAAAGGCATAGTATCAAAACATCTACTAAAAGGATTTCCAGAAAACAAAACAAATAAAACCAAATTAAAAGTCACCAACATCAAAGATCAAAGGTATATAAATGCACAAAGGACAAAAATAGTTGAAAAATTCCAAAAAACAAGAATACCTCTTTTCCTCCAAAAGACCACAGTCCTCACCAGCAACGAAAACAAAATTGACTAGAGAATGAGTTTGAGGAATTGGCAGAAGTAGGCTTCAAAAGTTGGGTAATACAAACTCTTCTGAGCTAAAAAAGAATGTTGTAACCCAATGCCAGGAACCTAAGAACTTCAAAAAAGGTTAGGGAAATTGCCAACTGGAATAACGAGTTAAGAGAAAAACTTAAATATCATAACGTAGCTGAAAAAACACACTACAAAGACTGCATGAAGCACACACAATTATCAATAGCCAAATCGATTAAGTGGAAGAAGGATATCAGTCACTGACGGTCAACTTAATGAGATAAAGCATGAAGAAACGTTAGAGGAAAAGGAGTTAATAGGAACAAAGAAAGTCTCCAAGGACTATGGGACGATGTGAAAAGATTAAACCTGCTTTGTTTGTTTGCTTGTTTGTTGGTTTGAGATGGAGTCTCACTGTGTAGCCCAAGCTGGAGTACAGAGGGTGTGATCTTGGCTCACTGCAACCTCCTCTTCCCTGGGCAAGGGGGATTCTCTCACCTCAGCTTGCTTACTAATAAGCTGGGTTTACAATCACACACCATCACATCTTACTATTTTCTGTGTTTTTAGTAGAAACAGGGTTTCAGAATGTTTTTCATGTTTGTCTAGAACTCCTGATTTCTTGATCCAACCATCTTGGCCTCCCAAAGTGCCGGGATTACAGGCGTGAACCATCATGCACGGCAAAAACCTGGCTCTTCTTTTTGGCCCAAATACAACTATAAAGTTTCCTGCTCTCTCGACACTAACTTCCATTACATTTGTCATCAACATTCTCCCTAAAGTATAAATCTTGCTGTGTCAGAAACACGCAGTCTTTGTCTCTTATCCATCTCTAATCAATTGTAGTTGATTTACTACAAGCAGAGAGGGGCTTATCATACATTCACTGTTCATAACAAGAGCTTTGATGTCACATTTAGGCTACAGTGCCAACTTCACAGACAGCTGTGATGTGAGAAAGGAGAAGAGTGAGCCCTTTTAGTTGTCTTAGGGAATAATGGTAGTATAGTAGCCCACACATAGCTATGTGTTCAGTAAACATCCAGTCTTATTACTTTTTCCCTAGGACTGCGTTTTATTTCAACTAAATGTGGATATTCATAGTCTCATACAGAAGAATAAGTAGGTAAAAAGGAATGTGATGTTACCTTTTATTTTTCAGGGTTCTTGAAGTTCTTGAGATGAACAGTGGCAGGAAATTCATCATTTTTAAAAGTAATTCTCTTTGGAGATGGTGAGGTTGGGAGGAGTTTGTTTATGAACAGACATGCAACTCATACGTTTGATACTCAGCTGTTCCACGAAATAGTTGTGGAATTTTTAACAAGATTTGAAGGGACGGACATTTTGCTACCATGAAGGTTTGTGACACGGCAGGTCAGGAGGATTCCAAAGTCTGAGGATGTCATTTCACAGAGGTTCTGACAGTTGTCTATTTACTTGTAGTATCAACGATTCACAAAGCTTCCAGAACGTAAGTAACTGGAAGAAAGAGTTCATCTATTACGCAGATGTGGAAGAACCCGAGAGCTTTCCTTTTGTGATTCTGGATTCTAAGACGGGCATTAGCGAATTGCAGGTGTTTATAGAAGAAATGAAGCG